>NC_088410.1:26608789-26908789 GCF_034236695.1 Oncorhynchus nerka | reverse complement strand
GTGCTGATCTAGGAGGTAGGAGTGCTGATCTAGGAGGATGAGTGCTGATCTAGGAGGTAGGAGGAGTGCTGATCTAGGAGGAGGAGTGCTGATCTAGGAGGTAGGAGTGCTGATCTAGGAGGTAGGAGTGCTGATCTAGGAGGTAGGAGTGCTGATCTAGGAGGAGGAGTGCTGATCTAGGAGGAGGAGTGCTGATCTAGGAGGTAGGAGTGCTGATCTAGAAGGTAGGAGTGCTGATCTAGGAGGTAGCAGTGCTGATCTAGGAGGTAGGAGTGCTGATCTAGGAGGAGGAGTGCTGATCTAGAAGGTAGGAGTGCTGATCTAGGAGGAGGAGTGCTGATCTATGAGGTAGGAGTGCTGATCTTGGAGGAGGAGTGCTGATCTATGAGGTAGGAGTGGAGGAGTGCTGATCTGAGGAGGAGGAGTGCTGATCTATGAGGTAGGAGTGCTGATCTAGGAGGAGGAGTGCTGTGGAGGAGGAGTGCTGATCTATGAGGTAGGAGTGCTGATCTAGGAGGTAGGAGTGCTGATCTAGGAGGTAGGAGTGCTGATCTAGTGCTGATCTATGAGGTAGGAGTGCTGATCTAGGAGGTAGGAGTGCTGATCTAGGAGGTAGGAGTACTGATCTAGAATGTAGGAGTGCTGATCAAGGAGGAGGAGTGCTGATCTAGGAGGAGGAGTGCTGATCTATGAGGTAGGAGTGCTGATCTAGGAGGTAGCAGTGCTGATCTATGAGGTAGGAGTGCTGATCTAGGCGGTAGCAGTGCTGATCTATGAGGTAGGAGTGCTGATCTATGAGGTAGGAGTGCTGATCTAGGAGGTAGCAGTGCTGATCTAGGAGGAGGGCTGATTTAGGAGGTAGGAGTGCTGATCTAGGAGGAGGAGTGCTGATCTAGGAGGATGAGTGCTGATCTAGAAGGTAGGAGTGCTGATCTTGGAGGAGGAGTGCTGATCTATGAGGTAGGAGTGCTGATCTTGGAGGAGGAGTGCTGATCTATGAGGTAGGAGTGCTGATCTAGGAGGTAGCAGTGCTGATCTATGAGGTAGGAGTGCTGATCTAGGCGGTAGCAGTGCTGATCTATGAGGTAGGAGTGCTGATCTATGAGGTAGGAGTGCTGATCTAGGAGGTAGCAGTGCTGATCTAGGAGGCTGATTTAGGAGGTAGGAGTGCTGATCTAGGAGGAGGAGTGCTGATCTAGGAGGATGAGTGCTGATCTAGAAGGTAGGAGTGCTGATCTTGGAGGAGGAGTGCTGATCTATGAGGTAGGAGTGCTGATCTTGGAGGAGGAGTGCTGATCTATGAGGTAGGAGTGCTGATCTAGGAGGTAGGAGTGCTGATCTAAGAGGTAGGAGTACTGATCTAGAATGTAGGAGTGCTGATCAAGGAGGAGGATTGCTGATCTAGGAGGAGGAGCTGATCTTGCTGATCTAGGAGGAGGAGTGCTGATCTAGAAGGTAGGAGTGCTGATCTAGGAGGAGGAGTGCTATATAGGAGGAGGAGTGCTGATCTAGGAGGTAGGAGTGCTGATCTAGGAGGTAGGAGTGCTGATCTTGAAGGAGGAGTGCTGATCTGATGGAGGAGGAGTGCTGATCTATGAGGTAGGAGTGCTGATCTATGAGGTAGGAGTGCTGATCTAGGAGGAGGGGTGCTGATCTATGAGGTAGGAGTGCTGATCTAGGAGGTAGGAGTGCTGATCTAGGAGGTAGGAGTGCTGATCTAGGAGGTAGGAGTGCTGATCTATGAGGTAGGAGTGCTGATCTAGGAGGTGCTGCTATGAGGTAGGAGTGCTGATCTATGAGGTAGGAGTGCTGATCTATGAGGTAGGAGTGCTGATCTATGAGGTAGGAGTGCTGATCTATGAGGTAGGAGTGCTGATCTAGGAGGTAGGAGTGCTGATCTAGGAGGTAGGAGTGCTGATCTAGGAGGTAGGAGTGCTGATCTAGGAGGTAGCAGTGCTGATCTAGGAGGTAGGAGTGCTGATCTAGGAGGTAGGAGTGCTGATCTAGGAGGTAGGAGTGCTGATCTAGAGGAGGAGTGCTGATCTAGGAGGAGGAGTGCTGATCTAGGAGGTAGGAGTGCTGATCTAGGAGTGGAGGAGGAGGAGTGCTGATCTATGAGGTAGGAGTGCTGATCTAGGAGGAGGAGTGCTGATCTATAGGAGGAGGAGTGCTGATCTAGGAGGTAGGAGTGCTGATCTAGGAGGAGGAGTGCTATATAGGAGGAGGAGTGCTGATCTAGGAGGTAGGAGTGCTGATCTAGAAGGTAGGAGTGCTGATCTAGGAGGAGTGCTGATCAGTGGAGGTAGCAGTGCTGATCTAGGAGGTAGGAGTGCTGATCTAGGAGGAGGAGTGCTGATCTAGAAGGTAGGAGTGCTGATCTAGGAGGAGGAGTGCTGATCTATGAGGTAGGAGTGCTGATCTTGGAGGAGGAGTGCTGATCTATGAGGTAGGAGTGCTGATCTAGGAGGAGGAGTGCTGATCTAGAAGGTAGGAGTGCTGATCTAGGAGGAGGAGTGCTGATCTATGAGGTAGGAGTGCTGATCTAGGAGGTAGGAGTGCTGATCTTGGAGGAGGAGTGCTGATCTATGAGGTAGGAGTGCTGATCTAGGAGGTAGGAGTGCTGATCTAGGAGGTAGGAGTGCTGATCTTGGAGGAGGAGTGCTGATCTATGAGGTAGGAGTGCTGATCTAGGAGGTAGGAGTGCTGATCTAGGAGGTAGGAGTGCTGATCTAGAATGTCTAGAAGAGGAGTGCTGATCAAGGAGGAGGAGTGCTGATCTAGGAGGAGGAGTGCTGATCTATGAGGTAGGAGTGCTGATCTAGGAGGTAGGAGTGCTGATCTAGGAGGTAGGAGTGCTGATCTAGGAGGTAGCAGTGCTGATCTATGAGGTAGGAGTGCTGATCTATGAGGTAGGAGTGCTGATCTAGGAGGTAGCAGTGCTGATCTAGGAGGAGGGCTGATTTAGGAGGTAGGAGTGCTGATCTAGGAGGAGGAGGAGTGCTGATCTAGGAGGATGAGTGCTGATCTAGAAGGTAGGAGTGCTGATCTTGGAGGAGGAGTGCTGATCTATGAGGTAGTGCTGGAGTGCTGATCTTGGAGGAGGAGTGCTGATCTATGAGGTAGGAGTGCTGATCTAGGAGGTAGGAGTGCTGATCTAAGAGGTAGGAGTACTGATCTAGAATGTAGGAGTGCTGATCAAGGAGGAGGATTGCTGATCTAGGAGGAGGATTGCTGATCTAGGAGGAGGAGTGCTGATCTAGAAGGTAGGAGTGCTGATCTAGGAGGAGGAGTGCTATATAGGAGGAGGAGTGCTGATCTAGGAGGTAGGAGTGCTGATCTAGGAGGTAGGAGTGCTGATCTTGAAGGAGGAGTGCTGATCTTGGAGGAGGAGTGCTGATCTATGAGGTAGGAGTGCTGATCTATGAGGTAGGAGTGCTGATCTAGGAGGAGGGGTGCTGATCTATGAGGTAGGAGTGCTGATCTAGGAGGTAGGAGTGCTGATCTAGGAGGTAGGAGTGCTGATCTATGAGGTAGGAGTGCTGATCTAGGAGGTTGCAGTGCTGATCTATGAGGTAGGAGTGCTGATCTATGAGGTAGGAGTGCTGATCTATGAGGTAGGAGTGCTGATCTATGAGGTAGCAGTGCTGATCTAGGAGGTAGGGGTGCTGATCTAGGAGGTAGGAGTGCTGATCTAGGAGGTAGCAGTGCTGATCTATGAGGTAGGAGTGCTGATCTAGGAGGTAGGAGTGCTGATCTAGGAGGTAGGAGTGCTGATCTAGGAGGAGTGTTGATCTAGGAGGTAGGAGTGCTGATCTAGGAGGTAGGAGTGCTGATCTAGGAGGATGAGTGCTGATCTATGAGGTAGGAGTGCTGATCTAGAGGTAGGAGTGCTGATCAAGGAGGAGGAGTGCTGATCTAGAGTGCTGATCTAGGAGGAGGAGTGCTGATCTAGGAGTAGGAGTGCTGATCTAGGAGGAGGAGTGCTGATCTAGGAGGAGGAGTGCTGATCTAGGAGGTAGGAGTGCTGATCTAGGAGGTAGAGGAGTGCTGATCTAGGAGGTAGGAGTGCTGATCTAGGAGGTAGGAGTGCTGATCTAGGAGCTGATCTAGGAGGAGTACTGATCTTGGAGGAGGAGTGCTGATCTATGAGGTAGGAGTGCTGATCTAGGAGGTAGGAGTGCTGATCTAGGAGGTAGGAGTACTGATCTGAGAATGTAGGAGTGCTGATCAAGGAGGAGGAGTGCTGATCTAGGAGGAGGAGTGCTGATCTATGAGGTAGGAGTGCTGATCTAGGAGGTAGCAGTGCTGATCTATGAGGTAGGAGTGCTGATCTATGAGGTAGGAGTGCTAGGAGGTAGGAGTGCTGATCTAGGAGGTAGGAGTGCTGATCTAGGAGGAGTGCTGATCTAGGAGGTAGGAGTGCTGATCTAGGAGGTAGAGTGCTGAGTGCTGATCTATGAGGTAGGAGTGCTGATCTAGGAGGTAGGAGTGCTGATCTAGGAGGTAGGAGTGCTGATCTAGGAGGATGAGTGCTGATCTAGGAGGTAGCAGTGCTGATATAGGAGGAGGAGTGCTGATCTAGAAGGTAGGAGTGCTGATCTAGGAGGATGATTGCTGATCTAGGAGGTAGCAGTGCTGATCTATGAGGTAGGAGTGCTGATCTATGAGGTAGGAGTGCTGATCTATGAGGTAGGAGTGCTGATCTTGGAGGATTGCTGATCTATGAGGTAGGAGTGCTGATCTAGAAGGTAGGAGTGCTGATCTAGGAGGATGAGTGCTGATCTAGGAGGTAGCAGTGCTGATCTATGAGGTAGGAGTGCTGATCTAGGAGGTAGGAGTGCTGATCTATGAGGTAGGAGTGCTGATCAAGGAGGAGGAGTGCTGATCTAGGAGGAGGAGTGCTGATCTATGAGGTAGGAGTGCTGATCTAGGAGGAGGAGTGCTATATAGGAGGAGGAGTGCTGATCTAGGAGGTAGGAGTGCTGATCTAGGAGGAGGAGTGCTGATCTAGGAGGAGGAGTGCTGATCTAGGAGGTAGGAGTGCTGATCTAGAAGGTAGGAGTGCTGATCTAGGAGGTAGGAGTGCTGATCTAGGAGGTAGAGTGCTGATCTAGGAGGTAGGAGTGCTGATCTAGGAGGTAGGAGTGCTGATCTAGAGGTAGGAGTGCTGATCTAGGAGGAGGAGTGCTGATCTGAGGAGGAGTGCTGATCTTGGAGGAGGAGTGCTGATCTATGAGGTAGGAGTGCTGATCTAGGAGGAGGAGTGCTGATCTAGAAGGTAGGAGTGCTGATCTAGGAGGAGGAGTGCTGATCTATGAGGTAGGAGTGCTGATCTAGGAGGTAGGAGTGATGATCTTGGAGGAGGAGTGCTGATCTATGAGGTAGGAGTGCTGATCTAGGAGGTAGGAGTGCTGATCTAGGAGGTAGGAGTGCTGATCTAGGAGGTAGGAGTGCTGATCTAGGAGGTAGGAGTACTGATCTAGAATGTAGGAGTGCTGATCAAGGAGGAGGAGTGCTGATCTAGGAGGAGGAGTGCTGATCTATGAGGTAGGAGTGCTGATCTAGGAGGTAGCAGTGCTGATCTATGAGGTAGGAGTGCTGATCTAGGAGGTAGCAGTGCTGATCTATGAGGTAGGAGTGCTGATCTATGAGGTAGGAGTGCTGATCTAGGAGGTAGCAGTGCTGATCTAGGAGGAGGGCTGATTTAGGAGGTAGGAGTGCTGATCTAGGAGGAGGAGTGCTGATCTAGGAGGATGAGTGCTGATCTAGAAGGTAGGAGTGCTGATCTTGGAGGAGGAGTGCTGATCTATGAGGTAGGAGTGCTGATCTTGGAGGAGGAGTGCTGATCTATGAGGTAGGAGTGCTGATCTAGGAGGTAGGAGTGCTGATCTAGGAGGTAGGAGTACTGATCTAGAATGTAGGAGTGCTGATCAAGGAGGAGGATTGCTGATCTAGGAGGAGGATTGCTGATCTAGGAGGAGGAGTGCTGATCTAGAAGGTAGGAGTGCTGATCTAGGAGGAGGAGTGCTATATAGGAGGAGGAGTGCTGATCTAGGAGGTAGGAGTGCTGATCTAGGAGGTAGGAGTGCTGATCTATGAGGTAGGAGTGCTGATCTAGGAGGTAGGGGTGCTGATCTAGGAGGTAGGAGTGCTGATCTAGGAGGTAGCAGTGCTGATCTATGAGGTAGGAGTGCTGATCTAGGAGGTAGGAGTGCTGATCTAGGAGGTAGGAGTGCTGATCTAGGAGGAGTGTTGATCTAGGAGGAGGATGGCTGATCTAGGAGGTAGGAGTGCTGATCTAGGAGGAGGAGTGCTGATCTAGGAGGATGAGTGCTGATCTAGAAGGTAGGAGTGCTGATCTAGAAGGTAGGAGTGCTGATCTAGGAGGTAGGAGTGCTGATCTTGGAGGAGGAGTGCTGATCTTGGAGGAGGAGTGCTGATCTATGAGGTAGGAGTGCTGATCTATGAGGTAGGAGTGCTGATCTAGGAGGAGGGGTGCTGATCTATGAGGTAGGAGTGCTGATCTAGGAGGTAGGAGTGCTGATCTAGGAGGTAGGAGTGCTGATCTAGGAGGTAGGAGTGCTGATCTATGAGGTAGGAGTGCTGATCTAGGAGGTTGCAGTGCTGATCTATGAGGTAGGAGTGCTGATCTATGAGGTAGGAGTGCTGATCTATGAGGTAGGAGTGCTGATCTAGGAGGTAGCAGTGCTGATCTAGGAGGTAGGGGTGCTGATCTAGGAGGTAGGAGTGCTGATCTAGGAGGTAGCAGTGCTGATCTATGAGGTAGGAGTGCTGATCTAGGAGATAGGAGTGCTGATCTAGGAGGTAGGAGTGCTGATCTAGGAGGTAGGAGTGCTGATCTAGGAGGAGGAGTGCTGATCTAGGAGTGCTGATCTATGAGGTAGGAGGAGGAGTGCTGATCTAGGAGGATGAGTGCTGATCTAGAAGGTAGGAGTGCTGATCTAGAAGGTAGGAGTGCTGATCTAGGAGGTAGGAGTGCTGATCTTGGAGGAGGAGTGCTGATCTTGGAGGAGGAGTGCTGATCTTGGAGGAGGAGTGCTGATCTATGAGGTAGGAGTGCTGATCTAGGAGGTAGGAGTGCTGATCTAGGAGGTAGGAGTACTGATCTAGAGGTAGGAGTGCTGATCAAGGAGGAGGAGTGCTGATCTAGGAGGAGGAGTGCTGATCTAGAAGGTAGGAGTGCTGATCTAGGAGGAGGAGTGCTATATAGGAGGAGGAGTGCTGATCTAGGAGGTAGGAGTGCTGATCTAGGAGGTAGGAGTGCTGATCTAGGAGGTAGGAGTGCTGATCTAGAAGGTAGGAGTGCTGATCTTGGAGGAGGAGTGCTGATCTAGGAGGAGGAGTGCTGATCTAGAAGGTAGGAGTGCTGATCTATGAGGTAGGAGTGCTGATCTAGGAGGTAGGAGTGCTGATCTAGGAGGTAGGAGTGCTGATCTAGGAGGTAGGAGTGCTGATCTAGGAGGTAGGAGTGCTGATCTAGGAGGTAGGAGTGCTGATCTAGGAGGTAGGGGTGCTGATCTAGGAGGTAGGAGTGCTGATCTAGGAGGTAGGAGTGCTGATCTAGGAGGTAGGAGTGCTGATCTAGGAGGTAGGAGTGCTGATCTATGAGGTAGGAGTGCTGATCTATGAGGTAGGAGTGCTGATCTATGAGGTAGGAGTGCTGATCTATGAGGTAGGAGTGCTGATCTATGAGGTAGGAGTACTGATCTAGAATGTAGGAGTGCTGATCAAGGAGGAGGAGTGCTGATCTAGGAGGAGGAGTGCTGATCTATGAGGTAGGAGTGCTGATCTAGGAGGTAGCAGTGCTGATCTATGAGGTAGGAGTGCTGATCTATGAGGTAGGAGTGCTGATCTAGGAGGTAGCAGTGCTGATCTATGAGGTAGGAGTGCTGATCTATGAGGTAGGAGTGCTGATCTAGGAGGTAGCAGTGCTGATCTAGGAGGAGGGCTGATTTAGGAGGTAGGAGTGCTGATCTAGGAGGAGGAGTGCTGATCTAGGAGGATGAGTGCTGATCTAGAAGGTAGGAGTGCTGATCTTGGAGGAGGAGTGCTGATCTATGAGGTAGGAGTGCTGATCTTGGAGGAGGAGTGCTGATCTATGAGGTAGGAGTGCTGATCTAGGAGGTAGGAGTGCTGATCTAGGAGGTAGGAGTACTGATCTAGAATGTAGGAGTGCTGATCAAGGAGGAGGATTGCTGATCTAGGAGGAGGAGTGCTGATCTAGAAGGTAGGAGTGCTGATCTAGGAGGAGGAGTGCTATATAGGAGGAGGAGTGCTGATCTAGGAGGTAGGAGTGCTGATCTAGGAGGTAGGAGTGCTGATCTTGGAGGAGGAGTGCTGATCTTGGAGGAGGAGTGCTGATCTTGGAGGAGGAGTGCTGATCTATGAGGTAGGAGTGCTGATCTATGAGGTAGGAGTGCTGATCTAGGAGGAGGGGTGCTGATCTATGAGGTAGGAGTGCTGATCTAGGAGGTAGGAGTGCTGATCTAGGAGGTAGGAGTGCTGATCTATGAGGTAGGAGTGCTGATCTAGGAGGTTGCAGTGCTGATCTATGAGGTAGGAGTGCTGATCTATGAGGTAGGAGTGCTGATCTATGAGGTAGGAGTGCTGATCTAGGAGGTGAGTGCTGATCTAGGAGGTAGGGAGTGCTGATCTAGGAGGTAGGAGTGCTGATCTAGGAGGTAGAGTGCTGATCTGAGTCTGATTAGGAGGTAGGAGTGCTGATCTAGGAGGTAGGAGTGCTGTAGGAGTGCTGATCTAGGAGGAGGATGCTGATCTAGGAGGTAGGAGTGCTGATCTAGGAGCTGAGGAGTGCTGATCTAGGAGGAGGAGTGCTGATCTAGGAAGGTAGGAGTGCTGATCTAGGAAGGTAGGAGTGCTGATCTTGGAGGAGGATCTAGGGAGTGCTGATCTTGGAGGAGGAGTGCTGATCTGAGGTAGTGCTGATCTATGAGGTAGGAGTGCTGATCTAGGAGGTAGGAGTGCTGATCTAGGAGGTAGGAGTACTGATCTAGAATGTAGGAGTGCTGATCAAGGAGGAGGAGTGCTGATCTAGGAGGAGGAGTGCTGATCTAGAAGGTAGGAGTGCTGATCTAGGAGGAGGAGTGCTATATAGGAGGAGGAGTGCTGATCTAGGAGGTAGGAGTGCTGATCTAGGAGGTAGGAGTGCTGATCTAGGAGCTGATCTTGGAGGAGGAGTGCTGATCTAGTGCTGAAGGTAGGAGTGCTGATCTTGGAGGAGGAGTGCTGATCTAGGAGGTAGGAGTGCTGATCTAGGAGGAGGAGTGCTGATCTAGGAGGTAGGAGTGCTGATCTAGGAGGTAGGAGTGCTGATCTATGAGGTAGGAGTGCTGATCTAGGAGGTAGGAGTGCTGATCTAGGAGGTAGGAGTGCTGATCTAGGAGGTAGGAGTGCTGATCTAGGAGGTAGGAGTGCTGATCTAGGAGGAGTGTTGATCTAGGAGGAGGATGGCTGATCTAGGAGGTAGGAGTGCTGATCTAGGAGGAGGAGTGCTGATCTAGGAGGATGAGTGCTGATCTAGAAGGTAGGAGTGCTGATCTAGAAGGTAGGAGTGCTGATCTAGGAGGTAGGAGTGCTGATCTTGGAGGAGGAGTGCTGATCTTGGAGGAGGAGTGCTGATCTATGAGGTAGGAGTGCTGATCTAGGAGGTAGGAGTGCTGATCTAGGAGGTAGGAGTACTGATCTAGAATGTAGGAGTGCTGATCAAGGAGGAGGAGTGCTGATCTAGGAGGAGGAGTGCTGATCTAGAAGGTAGGAGTGCTGATCTAGGAGGAGGAGTGCTATATAGGAGGAGGAGTGCTGATCTAGGAGGTAGGAGTGCTGATCTAGGAGGTAGGAGTGCTGATCTAGGAGGTAGGAGTGCTGATCTAGAAGGTAGGAGTGCTGATCTTGGAGGAGGAGTGCTGATCTAGAAGGTAGGAGTGCTGATCTTGGAGGAGGAGTGCTGATCTAGAAGGTAGGAGTGCTGATCTATGAGGTAGGAGTGCTGATCTATGAGGTAGGAGTGCTGATCTAGGAGGTAGGAGTGCTGATCTAGGAGGTAGGAGTGCTGATCTAGGAGGTAGGAGTGCTGATCTAGGAGGTAGGGGTGCTGATCTAGGAGGTAGGAGTGCTGATCTAGGAGGTAGGAGTGCTGATCTAGGAGGTAGGAGTGATGATCTATGAGGTAGGAGTGCTTATCTATGAGGTAGGAGTGCTGATCTATGAGGTAGGAGTGCTGATCTAGGAGGAGGAGTGCTGATCTAGGAGGTAGGAGTGTTTATCTTGGAGTAGGAGTATTGAAACTGATCCTAGATCAGCACTACTCTGAGACACATACAGACCCTGGTATCATGTCTCATTGTGCTGTTTTGCCAACAACCTGGAGACAGCAAAACAGACCAAACAGCCCAGGGACCAGGCTAGTTTCCTGCCATGTTGTCTGTCTATATGAATATCCTCTGACTGTGTATGAGTGGGCCAGTGTGCCGGCTGGATGTCTTGTCTAGTCTAAAGCACCCGCCGGTAGCAGCATGCACAGGCCTGTTGCTGAGTGTCTGATGTACCCACTCATCACACTGAGTCTAGGGGCACTGAGTCAACTCATGAACTCAAGTGGCACACACACACACAGCATATGAATGAGTGTGTTGTTTCACAATGATCCTTTGTCATGCTGTCTCTGGCTGTCAGGTCACAGCAAAACTGTTAGACAGAGTTGCTTAGTGTGATCGTAGTGAGCCGTGTAGGGGAATGAGAGGAGAGCGGCAGGCAGGATTTGGGATGGATTTATTTGGCAACCAGCGGCAAGTATAGACACTTCAGAAAAGGGAATTGAACACGCCCCCCCCCCATCTGACGGCTTCTCTCAGGCTACTGCCAAAGAAGAGTTTACTCTGGAAGCAGTTGAGTTGTGCAGTATAAACTACACCATGACCTATTCCATATACACATCAATATGATGTACTGTTGTTGAATTGTCACCTACACCAGATAGGTGCAATGAAATGGGTTGTTTTACAGGGTCAGCCATAGTAGTACAGCACCCCTGGAGCAAGTTAGGTGTAAGTGCATTGCTCAAGGGCACATCAACATATTTTTCATCTTGTCTGCTCAGGTATTAGAACCAGTTACCTTTTGATACTGACCCAACAATTTAACCACTATAGTAACCTGTGTTATTAGCGAAGTCCTTCCAAACTATTCCTGTACAGACACATGGAATTAGTAATAACTCATCAATATACAAGATTCATATCGACACTCAAATGCCATGTTTTTGAGTAACATTGGAACGAGAGGCTTCTTTCTCCACCACCTATCTGCTGCTACTGTTATGATGGCCATCCAGCCATGGCAGTAATGCCCTGTCTCTGTGTGCTAGACCACAACAGACCAGCAGACAATAAACCATTAGATCACTACACCACAACAGACCAGCAGACACTAAACCATTAGATCACTAGACCACAACAGACCAGCAGACACTAAACCATTAGATCATTAGACCACAACAGACCAACAGACACTAAACCATTAGATCACTAGACCACAACAGACCAGCAGACACTAAACCATTAGATCACTAGACCACAACAGACCAGCAGACACTAAACCATTAGATTACTAGACCACAACAGTCTAGCAGACACTAAACCATTAGATCACTAGACCACAACAGACCAGCAGACACTAAACCATTAGATCACTAGACCACAACAGAAAGCAGACACTAAACAATTAGATCACTAAGACCACAACCCAATTAAGAGTGTCTAGGTAGTGGACATTCAATAGTCCCACTGGGTCTGGAAGTGGAGCATGTCCATCATGACAGCACTGTGTGGCTCAGCTGGTAAGGGCATTATGCCAGCAACGTCAATCCTTGCTTATGTCATGTGACAATTGACAAGACAGCACAAACAGATCTGCTGCCAGGCTACTCCCACTCTAGGTCCCATTGTCAGACTGAAATCTGTCAATACACACTAGTCAGTATTGTCTACACTGTGTGTCTATCACATGGCCTTGGAGGTGGGAAGGCGGGAAGGTGTCATGGCCAGACCAGGGAGAGCATGTAGGAGGGCATATGTCCTTCCAGAACAGACACAGATATGTATGGTGGACTATGCAGGCTGCATTTTCATTTTTGATTGAACCTTTATTTCGACTGGGAAGACATATTGAGAGATCTCTTTTCCAAATGCGCCCTGTCTAATGCAATATAAAATACACATTAAAATACACATTAAAATACAATACAGTACAAAAGAAAATGCTGGGTAGACTACAAACATTGCCAGTGTTTTGTTGAAAATTCATTTATAGACTATAGACTTATAGATCATATATTTGATAGTTAATCAATTGTTTGTAAATTATATGTAGTCTAGTTATAAATACTTTCAGCACGGTTGTGAAGGCAATCAGGAGTGAAACGTAAAAAAAAAAAAAATCTTAACTTTGAAACAAGAAGTTAGAAAGTTCAGAGAAATCCCATCATCGCTGGCTAGCGAGAGAACTGCCGACTCATATGAAGGATCCTCTTCCTGTAGGCTTTTTACAGATATAAGGTTGCATGTGTTATTTGAAGGAACATTCTGGATGAGCCACTAGACCTAACTAAGTCATGCACAGTGCACCACACACTGTGTGTTCTGCAGTCGACCCAGTTAGGTGCATAGCCTGTTGCTATCCCCTGAATAGGAAGGGAACTGCAGTTGAGTTTTACGAATGATCATATTAAATCAGTGTCTACATACTTGACCTACATGAGAGTGATAGATGTTTAGCTTCGTTTCTTGTCGCCCTGACTTTTGCATCCACACCCATCTATTTTAGGATAGATGCAAGTCCTGTAAAGCTTTTAAAATCCCCTCTATTAGGGTGAACTCACCAAAGTCATTTTAGGAGTGAAAAAGGTTCAGTTATGCCCGGTCGAGGGAAAAGAAAAACACTGTTACCTCTCTCTCTCTCCTCTCCAACCCTCCTGTGTGCCACCCATTCCCATGATAACAGCCCAGTAAAATAGGCAAAGAGAGGGAGAAATGAAGAGAGCGAGGGAATGGAGGGAGCGTAATGGTAAAGGAAGGCAGAACAAGATTTGACTCGTTCTTTATTTTGCAATACACAGGAAGAAGGAAGTGAGGTCTGAGGTGGTGGTCTGGAGTCGAGACACACTTAACGCATTAAAAGTGTACTGAAAGAAATATAGGCAACACAACACAACACATGAATACAGCCAACCTGTTGATGAAAAAGACAGAAAGGGAGTGACTGAGGAGTGAGAATGGCAAAGAATAAAGGTATTGTAAATATTCAGGACGGCGGTGTAACGGTTTTCGTCGTGCCTGTTGTTTCTTTCACTTCTCACTGATTGAGGGCATGATGGGAGTAGCCTTTGCAGTTGTTGTCTGTGACGTTGTTTATGTTTTGAACTGAACATTATGGGCTGTAATTAAAGACAGTAAATGAATGAGATTGAGGCAACTCACTTTTGTTTACAAACCAATAAGGTTTATTCTATGGGACACTGGGTGTTCGATGGTTGCAACGTGTGTGATCTGATGACACAGTGAAATAGTGTACACTCTTAGAACCAAAAAGGGTTCTACCTGGAACCAAAAAGGGTTCTCCTATGGGGACAGCCGAATAACCATTTTGGAAGCCTTTTTTCTAGGAGTGTAGGCTACAGTGTGTCATCACATTGCAGCCGTTGTGTACAATGGGATTTCCAACACTCATACAATAATGTTCTTAAATACTGTACAGTCAAACTAATTGTTCTGCCATCTGAAGAAAAGGGGTGTTTCCTATTTTTTTGTAGAGCAGGATGGAAAGCCTGACTCACTGTTATATCTCACGTTGACAGAACAGTATATCATGCCCACAAGAAGCTGCAACAATGTTCTCAGTCACACTGTGCTCTATGTTCAGAAAATAATGTGACACGTTCGTTAACAAGACACATGGCCATATGTCATAACAGGATAAGGGTCAAGATCTTAGATGCAAAACAGGAAATACAATGTTGCCCCACATCATTTGCGTATTGTAGAACTGTGTAGCTCAGTTAGTGGAGCATGGCGTTGGCAATGCCAGGGTTGTGGGTTTGATTCCCGGGGGGGGGAAGAATGACACTGTATGCACTCAGTACTGTAAGTCACTCTGGGTAAGAACTAAAAATGTTCTTGGGTGATTGAGCTTTTTGTGTTGGTTTCTAGATGTTATGTAGAATACATTGTATCAGGACCATTCCGACTGTATACACAGCATTATAATTGTCTTGCTCTGCTACCAGACTATGGTGAATTGAGTAGATGCGCTGTCTGATGTGGTGCCTGCCTAGTCTCTGAGGTGTTACCATAGCGTTACTATGGCGCCTAAGAATGTCCACCGGGAGCTCTGAGTCACCGGGGAGCCATTTTGTGGGTTGCTAGGCATGTCAGTCTTGCGGGAGAATCCTTTTGTTATGGAAAATATGTCTCAGCGTTGTTAATGTGTACACACACTTACAGATATACTGATACACACATATAAACACATACACACACACACACACACACACACACACACACACACACACACACACACACACACACACACACACACACACACCTGTGTATAAATATAAAGAAAAAAATAAACTCTCTCTCTTTGCTTGTTCACAGGTGAAGCACGGAAGTTTGACCCTACCTTCAAAGGACCCATCCACAACAGGTAATCATCTCATTATCAGCTTTGACAGTCAAACCTCAGTCTATCAATTACCCACATAGCAAAGCTTAATAAAGCTCAACGTCAAAAAATAGCAGTCAAACCATCTCTCTCTTTCCTCTCTGGTTGCCAGGGGCTGCACAGATGTGTTCTGCTGTATTCTCTTCATCTTGGCCATACTGGGATACTTTGCTGTGGGGATCCTGGGTCAGTGTCTCCACAACTACACCATTACATCAGTTCTAGGGCCCTGTGTTTTGGTTAATCATGTCACATGACCTGGATTTGAACTTTTATTGTAGGCTTTTTCCAGAAATGATAATTGGACCAAAAATGTAAGAAATTGTCTGAGGATGGTGCTGGGCCGTCGGACATAAAAAGAAAAGGGGGCAGTTTGATGAAAGAGCTTTAAATAAAGTTTAAATTCCAGGTCATGTGACATGATTAACCAAAACACAAGGCCCAAATATGACACAGTAAAGTTATATTTTATTCTATTTGAAATGATTCTATTCGATTCCATCGTGTGTCGTTATGATAACTGGACAGTATCTGAACTACAGTGTTGTTATACTTCCTCCTACTCCAGCCTGGTCTCAGGGGGACCCCAGGAAGGTTATCTACCCGACTGACAGCAGAGGACAGTTCTGTGGCCAGGCCGGGACCCCCCTGGAGTAAGCCCCTTCCATTACCCCCCTATTTATTCTGCCTTTGAACATCTCTCTTCAACACTGATCCTTTAGAATTCCTCTTGTCCATTCACATGTCAAGATATTATCTGTCTCTTTGTGTTAATATGGCTTTTGTGGTATCATCCTGATGCTCTGTGGGAAGCCTGTAACACCCTGCTGTGTGAAGATAAAAAAGAACATCCTGAAGGATGTGTTATAACCGCTGTATATGTACTTCCTCTACATATGAACTACTATATAACTGTCTCTACATATGAACTCCTATATAATTTTGCCACAACTTTGGAAGTATTCTTGGAGTCATTGTCCATTTGGAAGACCCATTTGCGACCAAGCTTTAACTTCCTGACTGATGTCTTGAGATGTTGCTTCAATATATCCACATGATTTTCCTGCCTCATGATGTCATCTATGTTGTGAAGTGCACCAGTCTCTCCTGCAGCAAAGCACCCCCACAACATGATGATGCCACCCCCGTGCTTCCCGTTTGGGATGGTGTTCTTCAGCTTGCAAGCCTCCCCTTTTTCCTCCACACATAACAATGGTCATTATGGCCAAACAGTTATATTTTTGTTTTTGTTTCATTTTTCTCCAAAAAGTACGATCTTTGTCCCCATGTGTAGTTGGCTTTTTTTATGGCGGATTTGGAGCAGTGGCTTCTTCCTTGTTGAGCGGCCTTTCAGGTTACATCGATATAGGACTCGTTTTACTGTAGATATAGATACTTTTGTACCTGTTTCCTCTAGCATCTTCACAAGGTCCTTTGCTGTTGTTCAGGGATTGATTTCGCACCAAAGTACGTTCATCTCTAGGAGACAGAACGCGTCTCCTTCCTGAGCGGTATGACGGCTGCGTGGTCCCATGGTGTTTATACTTGCGTACCATTGTTTGTACAGATGAACGTGGTACATTCAGGCATTTGGAAATTGCTCCCAAGGATGAACCAGACTTGTGGAGGTCTACAACCTGGCTGATTTCTTTTGATTTTCCCATGATATTAAGCAAAGAGGCACTGAGTTTGAAGGTAGACTCAAATGATGTCAATTAGCCTATCAAAAGCTTCTAAAGCCATGACATCATTTGCTTGGTCACAAATGGGTCTTCCAAATGGACAATATTGTGGGAAGCTTGTGGAAGGCTACCCGAAATGTTTGTCCCAAGTTAAGCAATTTAAAGGCAATGCTACTGAATACTAATTGAGTGTATTTAAACTTCTGACTCACTGGGAATGTGATGAAATAAATAAAAGCTGAAATAAATCATTCTCTCTACTACTATTCTGACATTTCACATTCATAAAATAAAGCGGTGATCCTAACTGACCTAAGACAGGGAATTTTTACTAGGATTAAATGTTAGGAATTGTGAAAACTGAGTTTACATGTATTTGGCTAAGGTGTATGTAAACTGTAATTGTCTCTAACAGGAAGAAACCTCTCCTGTTCTACTTCAACATCCTGAAGTGTGCCAGTCCCCTGACCCTGCTGGAGTTCCAGTGCCCCACCACTCAGTTATGTGTGGAAAGCTGTCCTACCAAACACATGACGTTGCTGAAAGCCTACCTGAACAAAGGAGAGCAGGAGTACTACAAGCAGTTCTGCAAGGAAGGAGTGGACTTCTCCAAAATGGTGGGTGACAGAGGAGATACATTTGGAGCGGCAAAGTATGTAGTTAGGGAAATAATGTGTAACTAAGGGTGACTTTGTTTTGTTTCGCAGAGTGCTCCCGAGATCCTGAGGGATGGCCTGTGTCCTTCCATGCTCATGTCCAGCAAACCATGTAAGTCTTCTCAGGAGCCATAGCGTGGACTGTATGTGTGTGTGTGTTTTTATAAAGACTTAGTAAATGTATAGTGGCCACACAGTTAGTGATTCTTGATCTCCACTCTCTCTCCTCTCCCTCCAGTCACTCGTCGGTGCCTTCCAGCTCTCAGTACCATGAAAGGTGGTGTGGTTGTCGTTGGCAACGAGACTATTTTTGACAACGGGGAGGGAGAGAAGGTGAACGCCACTGATTTTCTGGACGCTTCAAAGTGAGTCCTCATGCCTCAACCTGAAACACCGGCAATATACAGTACCAGTCAAAAGTTTGGACACACCTACTCATTCAAGGGTTTTTCTTTATTTGGACTATTTTCTACATTGTAGAGTAATAGTGAAGACATCAAAACTATGAAATAACACATATGGAATCGTGTAGTATTGTGGAGGCCAGGTCATCTAATGTATCACTCCATCACTCTCCTTGGTCAAATAGCCCTTACGCAGCCTGGAGGTGTATTGGGTCATTGTCCTGTTGAAAAACAAACGATAGTCCCACTAAGTGCAAACCAGATGGGATGGTGAATCACTGCAGAATGCTATGGTAGCCATGCTGGATAAGTGTGCCTTGAATTCTAAATAAATCACTGACAGTGTCACCAGCAAAGCACCCCCACATCACACCTCCTCCTCCATGCTTCACGGTGGGAAACACACATGCGGAGATCATTCGTTAAACCACTCTGCGTCTCACAAAGACACGGAGGTTGGAACCAAAAACCTCATAATTGGACTCATCAGACCAAAGGAGAGATGTCCACTGGTCTAATGTCCATTGCTTGTGTTTCTTGGCCTAAGCAAGTTTTTTCTTATTATTGGTGTATTTTAGTAGTGGTTTCTTTGCAGCAATTTGACCATGAAGGCCTGATTCACGCAGTCTCTTCTGAACAGCTGATGTTGAGACGTGTCTGTTACTTGAACTCTATGAAGCATTTATTTGGGCTGCATTCTGACGTGCAGTTAACTCTAATGAATTTATCCTCTGCAGCAGAGGTAACTCTGAGTCTTCCTTTCCTGTGGCGGTCCTCATGAGAGCCAGTTTCATCATAGCGCTTGATGGTTTTTGCAACTACACTCAAAGAAACTTTCACGTTCTTGAAATGTTCCTGATTGACTGACCTTCATGTCTTAAAGTAATGATGGACTGTCGATTCTCTTTGTTTATTTGAGCTGTTCTTGCCATAATATGGACTTGGTCTTTTATCAAATAGGGATATCTTCTGTATACCAACCCTACCTTGTCACAACACAACTGATTGGTTCAAATTCATTAAAAAGGAAAGAAATTCCACAAATGAACTTTTAACTAGGCACACCTGTTCATTGAAATACATTCCAGGTGACTACCTCATGAAGCTGGTTGAGAGAATGCCAAGAGTGTGCAATGCTGTCATCAAGGCAAAGTGTGGCTACTTTAAAAACACTTCTTTGGTTACTACATGATTCCATATGTGTTATTTCATAGTTTTGATGTCTTCACTATTATTCTACAATGTCAAAAATAGTCAAAATAAAGAAAAACCCTTGAATGAGTAGGTGTCCAAACTTTTGACTGGTACTGTATGAATTAATCAATCAATCAATCAACCTACCTACCAATCAACCTATCAATCTGTCTGTCTGTCCGCCCACCTGTCTGTCTGTCAATTGTTAGCAAAGTGTTAAGTGGACTTGTTGTTCTTACAGGAAGTCCAATGTGGTTGTTGAGGCTCGCCAGGTAGCCATGAGGATCTTTGAGGACTACACTGTGTCCTGGTACTGGATACTGATGTGAGTGTCTCTCCGTGGTAAACACACTCATGACACAAGACAATAAAGAAAGTTGCACACTCTATAGTTACCTGTATTATCCCAATAATGTATTGCTGAGCCAACATTTCCCCATAGATATAAATGTTCCCTCACAGGAATAACAAAGTTCTGTGAATTTGAATATTATCTGTATTCCTCCAGCAGTCTGGTGACAGTGTGTGGGAGGGGGGTCAGTCTCATCTTAATAAGGTTCTGTGAATGTGATTTCCTGTCTCTCCTCCAGTGGTCTGGTGACAGTGTGTGGGGGGGTCAGTCTCATCTTAATAAGGTTCTGTGAATGTGATTTCCTGTCTCTCCTCCAGTGGTCTGGTGACAGTGTGTGGGAGGGGGGTCAGTCTCATCTTAATAAGGTTCTGTGAATGTGATTTCCTGTCTCTCCTCCAGTGGTCTGTTGACAGTGTGTGGGAGGGGGGTCAGTCTCATCTTAATAAGGTTCTGTGAATGTGAATGTTATTTCCTGTCTCTCCTCCAGCGGTCTGGTGACAGTGTGTGGGAGGGGGGTCAGTCTCATCTTAATAAGGTTTTGTGAATGTGAATGTTATTTCCTGTCTCTCCTCCAGCGGTCTGGTGACAGTGTGTGGGAGGGGGGTCAGTCTCATCTTAATAAGGTTCTGTGAATGTGATTTCCTGTCTCTCCTCCAGTGGTCTGGTGATAGCCATGGTGGTCAGTCTCATCTTCATCGTCCTCCTGCGCTACCTGGCCGGGATCATGATCTGGGTCATGATCGTCATGGTGATACTGGTCATCGGATATGGTATTATATTCCCCTTTTCCGAAACCTATCTAACTGAAAACATACTGTTGTTTTACCTATTTAAAGTACAATTAAAAATAATAAAATCAACATTGTGCTTTATCAAGTTCAACCATTAAGAAATGTTAGAGGTAGGCTCAGTGATATGACGTAGGTGCACCAAGTAAACATCAGAGTGGGTCAATTTCCGCAACAACTAAGAGCGTTGAAGTGCAAGGCTAAACTTCTCGGCTGATTTGGTCCCATGGCTACCAGGCTGTAACGGTGTGAAGAAAACCCCGTACACGTGTACAGATACTGTGTCACTGTGTGAGAGCCAAGTATTTCATCTTGCTCATCGCAATATCTGCGGTGCTGCTCGTGCAACGTCATTTCGCTGACTCTTACCTTTAAAATGTTTAGGGATCTTCCATTGTGCCATGGAGTACCACAGCCTGAAGGGAGAGCCGGGTTCTGACGTCACTATCCGTGATCTGGGACTGCAGACAGACTTCTCTGTTTACCTGCAGATCAGACAGACCTGGCTGGCTTTCAGTGAGTACATGCACTCATTCTCCCTCTCTATTTATTTTTCTCTCTCTTCTGCTCTCTCACTTTCTCTTTCTCTCTCAATTCATTTGAATTTGCTTCATTGGCATGATGTGACACTGTACATATTGCCAAAGCTTACTTTGGAGATTTACAATATTAACATAATTAAAATAATAATAATCAATATAGTCAACAGGACAACAGTAACAACAATAATCAAGGGTCAAAATAACCATACATTGAACAATAACAATAAGCATAGAGGACATTGGTTGGTCTGTCAGACACTGTCCTTCATGTTATGGCAGGCAGCAATGTAGTGCGCTGCCAACCCACAGCTCTCTGCGTCCTCCCCCAACAGGACAGGCAGCCTACTCTCATCAGAGAGGTCTTTGAAACCTTGAATAAGGATGTCAAATTTGGGGAAATGACACTCTCTCTCCCTTACTATACTCTTTCTCCCTCGCTCTCTCACATCAACTCATTCAACTCAAGTTGAGACACACACACACACCAACACTCTAACTGCACTCCGCTCCTTCGTCAGTGATCATCCTGTCCATCGTGGAGGTGGTTGTCATCCTGCTGCTCATCTTCCTCAGGAAGAGAGTCCTCATCGCCATCGCCCTCATCAAGGAGGCCAGCAGGGCTGTTGGCCATGTGATGTCATCACTGTTCTACCCTCTGTTGACCTTTGCCCTGCTGGCCCTGGTCATAGCCTACTGGGCCATCACCGCTGTGTATCCTTCAGCTGTCAATCATGTTATTCATGTTTACATGTCTGTCAAGGGAAAGAAGTGTTCCTGTATCGGTCCTTGTAATGGTGTGAAATGTGCTAGATTACTTTTAGTTATAGGTTTTGTTGTAGTGCTAGCCTAGATAGCTGTAGATGGTGAAGGGAACCGTGCAGATTGAAATGTGGACAGACTGAGACCGTCAAGGAAAATAACTGGGACGACTCCTCCACAAGTCATCGCTGCGGAAACTAAATGTATCCATAAAGTTTCCATGCAGATGGTCACGTCTGTATGACATGTCTCAGTATCTACTTCCTTAGTGATGGAACCTCCTTGACCACCTTTCCCAGCTTCCTGTCCACCTCCAATGAGCAGGTGTACAAAGTGTTCAACACCACTGAGTGTAATTACTCCAGAGACACCTGCAATCCCGAGGTGAGCCACAAGATGTCTCTGTTCTTCCATATCTGCCTGTTTACACATCAGGCTTATTTTTTGTAAACTTTTATATGTTCCTTCTATTCTATCTGTATATAGTGTTCAAAAACGGCCTTTCTTCTCATTTATTGAATATAAGTGGACTAGTCCTTTAATACCAGCAGAAGTGCTAATATCACAGAGATTTCTCCTCTCTTTCCTCAGACGTTCAACACCACCAACATCACAGCCCGGTGTCCGGACGCCGAGTGCCTGTTTGCCTTCTACGGAGGCGAGACCTACTACCATAAATACCTCATCCTGTTCCAGTTCTACAACGTGTTCCTCTTCTTCTGGTGTGCTAACTTTGTGACTGCGCTGGGTCAGGTGACCCTGGCTGGGGCCTTCGCATCCTACTACTGGGCCTTCAAGAAGCCCGACGACATCCCAGCCAACCCCATCTGCTCCTCACTTGGTCGAGCCCTCAGGTAGGAGGGGTAGTGTGTGGGATGGGGGGTGGGGGTTTGGATGCATGTGTGTGTGTGTGTAAGCAGTGCACGTGGGTGGGTGGGGGGGGGGGGCGTGAGTGACTGAGTGAGTGAGTGAGTGAGTGATAGGGTGAAAGAAAGAAAGAAAGAAAGAAAGAAAGAAAGAAAGAGAAAGAAAGAAAGAAGTGTTGCATGGAGAGTTAGTGAGTTAGTGAGAGACCAATCATTTGGACACAATCTTTTACCTTCTTCCCCCTGTCTAGATACCATACAGGCTCCCTTGCCTTCGGTTCCCTCATCCTGTCTCTGGTTCAGGTCATCAGGGTTCTGCTGGAGTACCTGGACCAGAAGCTGAAAGGTGAGGTGGTGTTCTCACATATCCTGTTCCATTCTCAGATGTGAATGACTGGGATACTTCCTCATTGACATCATACAGTGGGAAATGGACCAAATAAATGTCACTACTAATTATTACATTGTAATAGATGGTTGTTATCTAAATGAACAGGAACAGATGTCATTATCTCCTGTTTGTTGTTATGTACCCCACTAGCTGCCCAGAATCGCTTTGCCAAGTTCCTGCTCAGCTGCCTGAAGTGCTGCTTCTGGTGCCTGGAGAAATTCATCAAGTTCCTCAACAGAAACGCCTACATCATGGTGAGTTCATCAACCTAACTGTGTGAATGTACGTTCTTTGCGTGTTAAAGACTGTGTGAACTGTGTGAATTGAAGGCAGTGTGAACTGTGTGAATTGAAGACAGTATGAACTGTGTGAATTGAAGGCAGTGTGAACTGTGTGAATTGAAGACAGTATGAACTGTGTGAACTGTGAAGATAGTATGAACTGTTGAATTGAAGACAGTATGAACTGTGTGAATTGAAGACTGTGTGAATTGAAATGAACTGTGTGAATTGAAGACAGTATGAACTGTGTGAATTGAAGACAGTATGAACTGTGTGAATTGAAGACAGTGTGAACTGTGTGAATTGAAGACTGTGTGAACTGTGTGAATTGAAGGCAGTGTGAACTGTGTGAATTGAAGACAGTGTGAACTGTGTGAATTGAAGACAGTATGAACTGTGTGAATTGAAGACAGTATGAACTGTGTGAATTGAAGACAGTGTGAACTGTGTGAATTGAAGACAGTGTGAACTGTGTGAATTGAAGGCAGTGTGAACTGTGTGAATTGAAGACAGTATGAACAGAACTGTGAATTGAAGAACTGTGAATTGAAGAAGTTGAACTGTGTGAATTGAAGGCAGTGTGAACTGTGTGAATTGAAGAAGTGAACTGTGTGAATTGAACAGTGTGAACTGTGTGAATTGAAGACAGTGTGAACTGTGAAGACAGTGAACTTGAATTGAAGTGTGAACTGTGTGAATTGAATTGAAGACAGTGTGAACTGTGTGAATTGAAGAACAGTGTGAACTGTGTGAATTGAAGACAGTGTGAACTGTGTGAATTGAAGACAGTGTGAACTGTGTGAATTGAAGACAGTGTGAACTGTGTGAATTGAAGACAGTGTGAACTGTGTGAATTGAAGACAGTGTGAACTGTGTGAATTGAAGACAGTGTGAACTGTGTGAATTGAAGACAGTGTGAACTGTGTGAATTGAAGACTGTGTGAATTGAAGACAGTGTGAACTGAATTGAAGACAGTGTGAACTGTGTGAATTGAATTGAAGACTGTGTGAACTGTGAATTGAAGACAGTGTGAACTGTGTGAATTGAAGACAGTATGAACAGTGTGAACTGTGTGAATTGAAGACAGTGTGAAGTGAAGACAGTGTGAACTGTGTGAATTGAAGACAGTGTGAACTGTGTGAATTGAAGACAGTGTGAACTGTGTGAATTGAAGACAGTGTGAACTGTGTGAATTGAAGACAGTTGAACTGTGTGAATTGAAGTAGTGTGAACTGTGTGAATTGAAGACAGTGTGAACTGTGTGAATTGAAGACAGTGTGAACTGTGTGAATTGAAGACAGTGTGAACTGTGTGAATTGAAGACAGTTGTGTGAATTGAAGACTGTGTGAACTGTGTGAATTGAAGACAGTATGAACTGTGTGAATTGAAGACTGTGTGAACTGTGTGAACTGAAGACAGTGTGAACTGTGTGAATTGAAGACAGTATGAACTGTGTGAATTGAAGACAGTATGAACTGTGTGAATTGAAGACAGTATGAACTGTGTGAATTGAAGACAGTGTGAACTGTGTGAATTGAAGACAGTTGTGTGAATTGAAGACTGTGTGAACTGTGTGAATTGAAGACAGTATGAACTGTGTGAATTGAAGACAGTGTGAACTGTGTGAATTGAAGACAGTGTGAACTGTGTGAATTGAAGACAGTGTGAACTGTGTGAATTGAAGACAGTATGAACTGTGTGAATTGAAGACCGTGTGAACTGTGTGAATTGAAGACAGTATGAACTGTGTGAATTGAAGACAGTATGAACTGTGTGAATTGAAGACTGTGTGAACTGTGTGAACTGAAGACAGTGTGAACTGTGTGAATTGAAGACAGTATGAACTGTGAATTGAATGAGACACTGTGTGAATTGAAGACAGTATGAACTGTGTGAATTGTGTGACTGTGTGAATTGAAGACAGTATGAACTGTGTGAATTGAAGACAGTATGAACTGTGTGAATTGAAGACAGTGTGAACTGTGTGAATTGAAGACAGTGTGAACTGTGTGAATTGAAGACAGTGTGAACTGTGTGAATTGAAGACTGTGTGAACTGTGTGAATTGTTGAAGGCAGTATGAACTGTGTGAATTGAAGACTGTGTGAATTGAAGACTGTGAATTGAAGACTGTGTGAATTGAAGACTGTGAATTGAAGACTGTGTGAATTGAAGGCAGTGTGAACTGTGTGAATTGAAGACAGTATGAACTGTGTGAACTGAAGACTGTGTGAATTGACACTGTATGTAACACCACATGTTTCCCCTAGGTGGCAATATATGGTAAAAGCTTCTGTACCTCAGCCAGAGATGCCTTCTTCCTCCTCATGAGAAATATAATCAGGTGAGTGTTGTTGACTACTGAGACGCCCTTCATAAACCCTACATAAATCCTCCATGAACCCTTCACATCTCCTTCTCAAACCCAAGTCTCTGGGACCTTTTCTGAAGGGCAATAGCATCTTTAACAACTCCATGTCTCCATTCATATAGACAGTATTCATGTATTTCTTTGGGTTTCTGTCTCTTTTGATTCATTTCTCTGTTGGCTTCTCAGGGTGGCTGTCTTGGACAAGGTGACTGACTTCCTATTGTTTTTGGGGAAGCTCCTCATCGTTGGAATTGTGGGTAAGTGATCCTCAGAAACACAAGCAGAGAGACTTGATTGACACCTTGTACAGTTTCCCACCATCTGTGATACCTTTCAGTGAGCCCTCATATCCTAATAATATGCATCTCTTCTTCTCTTGCTAGGAATCTGTTCTTTCTTCTTCTTCTCTGGGAGGATTAAGGCTGTGGAGCAGACTGCCCCCTCTCTCAACTACTACTGGGTTCCCATTCTGGTGAGAGACAGGCCTGAATGAACTCTTATACTGTTACTTCAATCCATGTTTCTCAATGTTTTTTGTGCTAGGGATTGGTAAGCTAAAGGTCATACTTATTTATAGGACCCTTACATTAAAACTGGTCAACATTATCCCAGGGCCGCTCTACTGACTCAAGGCTGAGAAATACTGCCTTAGAGTGTCTAAGTGTTGTTTGTATTGATTCCAACACTGTGTGTGTGCCTGTTTCTCTCTTCCTAGACGGTGGTGGTGGGATCCTACCTGATTGCCCATGGATTCTTCAGTGTGTACGCTATGTGTGTGGACACACTCTTCCTCTGCTTCTGTAAGTAATATCCTATTTTATTGGTATACTCTTTAGTCACACAACTTTCCAAATCTGAAATGCTCTTTTTACCTGAGATTCCTCTTTTGCCTGTCATGTTTCTGACTTTTCCTTCTCTTTGTCTCTTCCCTCCTTATTCCACACTTCACTATTTCTTATTCCACACTTTTTGCTTCTGTTCTTTTTTTCCACTAACCCGAACAAACATAACCCCATAATACACATCAAACACACACACAACGAAGGCGAAGACCTGGAGAGAAACGACGGCTCTCCAGAAAGGCCGTACTTCATGTCTCCGGAGCTTCACGAGATTCTCTCCAAAACCAAAATGGCGGAGGAAGAGGACAACAAAGATGGTACGGAACAGCCAGACGCTGACCCAAGTGAACCTACACTGATGGACGAAGTTCGCCTGGAGGAGGAAGTACCGCTGAAAGAACAAGATGGAGAGATACAACTGAAACGCCAAGATGTGTTCATGCAGGCCAACGAAGAGGAGCAACCTCTGAAGGAGAAGACCGAAGAGGCGGAAGTGGAAGAAACACAAGAGGAGAAATCTGAAGTGAAGGAGGAGGAGGAAGAGAAGAGACCAGAAGAGGAGGAAGAAGTGGAAGAAAAGGGATCAAAGGAGGACAAACCTGAAGAGAAGGATCACCAGCCGACAGAACCTAAAAAGGAAGAGATAGAGGAAAAGAAACATCAAGAGGCGGAGCCTAAAGACCATCCTTCTACACCCCAGGAGTAGTGGTTTACGTTGTCATGGAGACGTGAAGCTTGGTAAACCTCATAACTAGGTCAGGAAATGCTCCTGGCCCTCCTCATATAACATGTGCCGTATGGAGCCAGTATACACTACCTGTTACTAACGACGTAATATGTAATTCTATGCTAATATGTAATTCTATGCTAACGACTGTGTGATTTGAACCAGTTAAATGTATGACCAGCTTTTAAATGCAAGACTTTTCACAGTGCTAATGTATTGTATTCACACATAGGGTTGTTTTAACATAAAGGTAGATGGTTTTAACAAGGTCCTGTGGTTGTAAAAGGCTGATCAAAAACCCAGTGCATCTCTGTAGCTTGAAAATATTATGTTTATTTATTGATTATTAATTTATTGTGTTGGTTTGTTTTTAGACAGTGATGTTTTTTTTATCGTGAGGATCTGTAGATCTGTGAGTGCTGAACCTGTGCCTGACTACTACAATTGTTATTATGAATATTTAATTGTCTTAATATCATGAAGTAATGAGTAATGAATGCACTATGAATTCACTATTACAATGTTTACAGTCAATCAAAACAAAACTTCAACTAACGGTGAAAATGAACAATGTTTACATTGATACCAGCTGACACCAAATGGTAAATCCTTTGATATCCTTTGATATGAAAATGTGATTTCCAATGGAATCAATGTGTATGTACAGTATGTATTTATTAATAGGTATGCTTATTATGTCTTATTACATCTGTGTGTAATTATTTATTTTGCTTATTAAGTTCTGTATCAATTATATAGATGATCCCTCCAGCCAAGAACACGTTTTTGGACTCAATGTATTGTAGGGAAATTCCACAAACTACTTGCCTTGGAATTTCGGACTGGCTTAACTGCTGTGATTGTGTTGCTGTGACTCAATCGTTTTAACCTCTCAGATCTAGGTCGTATTAACCACAGGAGGTTCGTGGCGCCTTAATTGGGGAGGACAGGCTCTTGGTAATAGCTGGAGCGGAATCAGTGGAATGGTATCAAATACATCAAACACATTGTTTCCATGTGTTTGATGCCATTCCATCTACTCCATTCCGGCCTCATTATGAGCCGTACCTGAACTTGTTTTTGTTTTCCGTTGCAAAATGTTTTTAAACGTTTTCCACTGCATGGCCTAATGAATACGACCCTGCAAGCCCTGGTCAATGTTTACTGACCCTATTTGCCTTTGTTTTCTTCTTTCTCTCGCTCTCTTTCTTTCTCTCTTCTTCCTATCTCTGTGCTGCATGGTGTTTCAGTAACATTGCCTTTGAGTGCTTTATCAAAACTAACCTTGCAACCTTCTGTCAATGTTTTCTATCTGTTTCTGTCAGTGTGTGTCACATTGTAACCATGTTAGCTGATGTAGTATTTCACTTATATATGATACATTCCACTCAGTTTGCTTCTGTTGGATGCAGCTGTTGATTAAAGTTTGTTGTATGGATCAATATATAGCTTTTTTTTTGCATGTAAATGACAAATGTAATCATATTGAATGACGATGGAACAGTGGGAGAATGACACAATGGTGAGTTTCTATTCACTTTGGGACAGTTTCCCAGATACAGACTTAACAAGTTTAGTCCTGGACTACACAAGCACTTTCATCAACGCATGCTTTTCAGTACAGGATTAAGCTTAGACGGTGTCTGGGTAACCTTTATGTTGTTAGGAATAGGATACTGTTTTACCTGAAGAGATGTTGAGTTTGACAATGGTTGCTTCTCTTATTGTTGTCTCATCAATCCATTGATTTTCCAGTGGAAGACCTGGAACGCAATGACGGAACTGCAGAGAGACCCTACTTCATGTCTCAGAACCTTCTCACCATTCTGAAGAAGTCCAACGAGGATCAGGCCAAGACTGTAGACTAGCTGTTGGTGTGTGCGTGCGTTACGTGTGAGGAGAACAGAGAAAGATGCGGTCAAGCCGCCTTGCCTGCGCAGTGTGCTGTGTGTGTCGAATGTGCCTTAAGATCACAATACTGTATGGCTACAGAAGGATGCCATCGTCACAAACGGAGAGGTCTGAATGAGTAGCCAACATATTCCGTTGTGTTTCCCACAGAAGGTGTCTATGACAGAGCTTATAATATTTGTTTTTTTAAAGATGTAAATCTGTTCTTGTTTTATTATCATTTTTGTTGTTGCTTTTTGCTCTGCCTTTTGTTTGGCTAGGCCGTTTTACTTTGGCTAGGCCATTTTACTTTGGCTAGGCTGTTTTACTTTGGCTAGGCCGTTTTACTTTGGCTAGGCCATTTTACTTTGGCTAGGCTGTTTGACTTTGGCTAGGCCATTTTACTTTGGCTAGGCTGTTTTACTTTGGCTAGGCCGTTTTACTTTGGCTAGGCCATTTTACTTTGGCTAGGCCGTTTTACTTTGGCTAGGCCGTTTTACTTTGGCTAGGCCGTTTTACTTTGGCTAGGCTGTTTTACTTTGGCTAGGCTGTTTTACTTTGGCTAGGCCGTTTTACTTTGGCTAGGCCGTTTTACTTTGGCTAGGCCGTTTTACTTTGGCTAGGCCGTTTTACTTTGGCAAGGCCGTTTTACTTTGGCTAGGCCGTTTTACTTTGGCTAGGCCGTTTTACTTTGGCTAGGCCGTTTTACTTTGGCTAGTCCGTTTTACTTTGGCTAGTCTGTTTTACTTTGGCTAGGCCGTATTACTTTGGCTAGGCCGTATTACTTTGGCTAGGCCGTATTACTTTGGCTAGGCCGTTTTACTTTGGCAAGGCCGTTTTACTTTGGCTAGGCCGTTTTACTTTGGCTAGGCCGTTTTACTTTGGCTAGGCCGTTTTACTTTGGCTAGGCCGTTTTACTTTGGCTAGGCCGTTTTACTTTGGCTAGTCCGTTTTACTTTGGCTAGTCTGTTTTACTTTGGCTAGGCCGTATTACTTTGGCTAGGCCGTATTACTTTGGCTAGGCCGTATTACTTTGGCTAGGCCGTTTTACTTTGGCTAGGCCGTTTTATTTTGGCTAGACCGTTTTACTTTCTGCAGTCCTCTTGAAACTCTCTTTGAACATACAAAACTTTGTTACCTTTTTGGGGTTTTGTGGCTGACTCTGTATAATGTGTTCAATTTGAACACATGTTTTACATGAGAATTCTCCAAGTTTTTGTCAGTTTTCTCAAATGTATAATGAATTACATAGATTTTCTCACATTTCATTTACAAAAATGTTTTGCTTTAAATGCTAAATAATTTTTGCATCAGGTTTGTTAATAATATTATTTTTCACTATTGCTGCTGTTGATCTTTGTATAATGGCTGCATATTGCAGTGTAGATTTACTGTAACTTACCAAAGTAAAGAAAACATGTTCTAATGCAGTATTAGTTTTGGGACTGAAGATTTGTTAAGTAGTCCTTAGGCCAGTGAAAAATGTAGTCCACTTTGGGGTGGTAAAGGTTTAATAGTCTCATCTTATTCCCCCCATTCCTATGAACAAATAGATATGATGCCCACTCCAAAAGAGTAGCTTTCCAAGCTTGTCACACCTTTATATGTCTTGTTGTTTGGGAATCTATGCAATAGAATGTTTGCAGGCTGATAAATACATTTTAAGGCAAGTTGGAATGTTTACATGCTCATTGAAAATGACTGTATCAAACAACAATAGAACATTCCATTGGGTGGATCTCATCGTAAAAACATGGTATTTGGTACATTTTTGCCATCTCTTCGAAATTATTGACCTAGACTGACTCATCGTTGAAACAACACTGTTACAAATGGCGGAACTAGATATTTCTATACTTCCCATTCTGTCTTGATATACCCCAAAATGCATACATTTATGACCTTTGACCCCTGAAAGATTGGACCATAGAGATGTCATTACCATTCCAGTTTTTTCCTACCTTAATATGTTGTATTATGAAGTGAATAACAAAGAAAATTCCATTTGTTTGAAAAGATCCCTGATAATACAACATTATTTCATACCATCAATCCTGTGGCACCAACTAACCACATAGAGGTCAAAACATAAAATGCACACATTTACCTACCTCAGAATCATGGGTATCATACCAACATGTAACCTAAATGAAAATCCTCATTAGACTTTGTCACCCCAAAGTAGACAAATATGTGAAATTTGGCCTGCTGGCCCATGGACTATCTCCTTAACCTCAAATGCAAGCTTTTGTATATTTCATTTTCAAGAGAAGGATTGTGTAAACGTGTGTTTTTGTAGCAGGATGTGTTGTAAATAATAAAGTTTTTTTTTTACTGCTACATACTAAATTATTATTTAAAGTTATTGTATAGAAAATACATAATTAAAGTGAGCTGAAGTCAAGTCGGTGCTGCTTTGTGGTTTGCTCTCCAGGTTCGTGTTCGGTCTCCAGCCTCGACCTGATAGGAAAGTCAGTGTACATGTTGCTAGGCAACCGGAGGCCATCCGAACGACGGTGTTTTCACGCGAATTCCGCTCATACAAGGACAAAACTACCTAAAAGTGCGTCAGTTTGCATCTAATGCTAGCTAGCTACTTCTAAAGTCGACTATTAGTTTGTGATTAGTGCACACTGACAATGCCGTTCAGCGCCGAGGCCATTAAGCCGCCCCTTCATGACCAAATAACAGAACTGCAGAGGAAAATTCAACTTCTTGGTAGGTTAAGACTTGCAGCAGGCTAGCTAGGACCGGTAACTTATGCTTGTTAACTAGCTAGGCCTAGTTGTGTGTGTAAACGCCATGTTGAATAGCAAATTCAGACTTTGCATTAGCGCTATCTTGCTAACATTATACTAAAGATTCTTCGCCAACGTTACCTCCATCTGTGAGGTTACTTACAGGTTAATTTACTCTCGCTGAGAAATGTATGGCCACATGAAGCTATGATGAAAGATAGAACGTTAACTACTAGCTACTTTGTTGCAATCATTTTACAAGGCCAGGTGATGTGTAGGCTATGTTGCCAGCAAAATGGGCTTAGCTAGAAATAGTAAAATGCCTGTTGAGATATTTAGCCTACCTTTCTAGCCATTAACACCCCCTGAGTAATGGAGAACAGTTTGGGACACAAAAATATAAATGGCATTCAACTTTTTACGTAACAGCTAGTTCCCTGTTTCTTTGAATAAGACTAAGAGAAGGCCAAAAGTCAGTCAGAGGATGCTGAAATAACGAATTTGTGAATTCGCCCAACAGAGGGCGACAGAAGTGCATACTATGAAATGTCTCAGTCAAGCATCAAGAAAAACAGGAATTCTATCCTTCAGCTGAGGCAGGAGAACAAGAGACTACACAAGAAGTTGGCTGACGCTCTTGCTGTAAGTAAAACCGGTTATTCTATCAAAAATGTTTTGGTTTCAATGCTCAGCTTGTACTTCCCAGGTTGTTTTTCCCTGTTAGAATGTTGGAGTGCAGGGTCATATTCATTAGTGCACATCGTAACAAAACATTTTGGAACTGAAAATGAAAAGGAGCCTTTATTATTGGAATAGTTGAGGTAGTCCTTCCCTGTTACAGACCGTTTTCTTTCTCTCTTCCAGGGGGACGAGCAGGTGATAAAGGAGGCCTTCCAAAGCCGAGGCATGGAGAAAGCTGCCTTCAGAAACATGTCAGGGAAGGTGGGGACATCGCAAACACATAGCTATGTTAGTTTGATGTACGTGTATTTTGATGTATTATTGACTATCATCTGTAATGCAAATTGCCCATTGGGGATAATCAAGATGATCTACTTTGCATCCTGGTGAGCAGGCTGCTCTCAAGGTGCTGGACCAGAAGGTGTGTGACAAGATGAAGAAGCTGAACGCTCTAAAGCACACCACCCAGACGTACCGTCGTCGCCTGGAGGACCTACAGACACTGTACCAGAGTATGAAGCTAGAGAACAGGGGACCAGAGAGAGACACGGAGAGACGCAGCGAGGAGGCCAAGGTACTATATAGAGACAAACAGTGTAGCAGAGGATGCCACTGGAAGGGAACCCTATTCTCTATGTAGTGCAGGACCGACTGATTGATTGACTGACAGACTGACTGACAGACACACACACACACACAAAATAGTGAATATGGTGGTATGAATATAGTGGAGGTGACTGATGTGTTGCCCTTGGTCCACAGAGTGAAGGAGAGGCGGCTGAGGAGCATCCCCAAAAGGTTACGCTCTTTCCTTCCACGCTGCCTCACCCCTCTGAGTCTAGCCAGTCTTATCTACAATCAGAAACTTTTCAAACACTTAGCATGCCCAGCTCAGGATCAATCAACTGTCTATAAGTGTGTGTGTGTGTGTGTCGTCTTCCAGAACTTGCGGGTGCTGGAGAATCGTCTGGAGAAAGCCCAGCTGAAGTGTCAGGAGGCTGAACACATCATGAGAGGCTATCTGAAACTAAAGGCCCACCTACAGGTTAATCCTAGCCTGGTTCCAGGTCTCTTTGTGCTGTTTCGCCAGCTCGCCCCACATTTAACTTTATGCAACCAAGCCATGCCTACACACCCTCTCCAATGTGCTCTTTGGGTAGTTGAATCCTCTTCCACGACCTACTCTAATTTATAATTTTTGTCCTGTGTGGCTCAGTGGCTAAGTCGTGGGTTCAATTCCCACTGGGGCTACCCATACGGAAACGTATGCACTCACTGACGTAAGTAGCTTTGGAGAAAGGCGTGTGCTAATTGGCATATATTATAATTAGGAGGAGAGCCTGACCTTCCAGTCCCAGCTGGATAAACTAGAGGCTGAGATCCTGAGACAGAGACAGGAGCTGAAGGACCTGCAGGTCCTGAACAGTGACGCACTCCTCTCCAAAGACACTGCCAAGGTGACCAGCACACATACACACTCCTCTCCAAAGACACTGCCAAGGTGACCAGCACACATACACACTCCTCTCCAAAGACACTGCCAAGGTGACCAGCACACATACACACTCCTCTCCAAAGACACTGCCAAGGTGACCAGCACACATACACACTCCTCTCCAAAGACACTGCCAAGGTGACCAGCATACATACACACTCCTCTCCAAAGACACTGCCAAGGTGACCAGCACACATGCACACGCCTCTCCAAAGACACTGCCAAGGTGACCAGCACACATGCACACTCCTCTCCAAAGACACTGCCAAGGTGACCAGCACACATGCACACGCCTCTCCAAAGACACTGCCAAGGTGACCAGCACACATGCACACGCCTCTCCAAAGACACTGCCAAGGTGACCAGCATGGCTATTATTATTGTAACTGAGGACTGTCCCGTACCTCTCCCCCTCATGCATCACCTTACAGTCATCGATGTGTCCATCGTGTAAAGTCCAGCTGTCTGAGTTTACGGCTATTTGTTGTGAGTTGAATGCTTTTCTTTGCTGTTTGTACGATAGACAGTAGTTAATTGACTCTCTCTCTCTCTCTCTCTCTCAGGCAGAGCTGCAGCGTCAAGAAGAAGAGATGTATAGGGAGAGGAAGGACAGAGAGTGTATCCTCACCCGTTACAAGAAAGAGGCAGAGGACCGTAAGGCTCAGGCTGAGAGGGTGGAGAGAAGGGTTGGTCCCCACCACTTTACACTTGCATCCATAGAATAACAATGACAAGAAGGAATTTTCCTATTCAAGTCAACGTTCCATGATGGCTGGACCGGCTGCCATATTGGGTGTACCCAGGGCCGTTTCTAGCATTTCGGGGGCCCCATGCGAGATTTGGTTGGGGCAAAACATTTCAGTGGCCACCCTCTTGGAAAATTGTCAAGTTAATGACCTGCAATTCTACATGTTTTTCCATGGGGCAGAGAGAACATTTAGCAGTTTTAAAACATATGTGATTCTACTAATTTTGGCCCCTGGGCGGGTGCCTTGCATGCCCGGTCAGTAATTCAGCCAGGAATACTACAAGGTTTAGATAGCAACTGACCTAACAATCTTTAACATGTTAGCTGACATGGATAATTGAGTGACTTTCAGTGACTGACATAACAAGAGAAAAACTGCTGATACACAACCACATTTCAAAATTGCACCTTGTGTGTTCTACTATTGTAACTAACAGTAAGTTAAGACCCCGACTGACTTCCTAAAACAAATCTAAATAAATGTTGTGTTATGCCTAGAGACGCGGCACTGGGTGTACCCATATCAAGGAATATAACATGAGGTGCTGTGTCCATTCTATTTAGCTATATATCTACACTTCTTACATATCACTTAGTCTACAGAGTAAATGTCCTGACGTCTGCCCCCTTTCCTCCAGGCCCAGCGGGCAGCCATGCAGCCTGACGAGCTGAGTAGCGACGCCCAGCGCAGTGCCACCGGGCTGGGGGAGGAGGAGAGGACCATCTCCACCTTTGAAGAGGCCTTCAGACGCATCAAGGAGGCCACGGGGGTCACTGACACACGGGTACGGAGAGGAGGTCATTTTATATGATTCTTTCATTTTGTGTGTCTTTGTATGCAAGTGTATGCGTGGTACATGTGTGTTAGTTTGTCTATGCACCTACTGTATCCATGTGTGTGTTTTTCAGCTATTTGTGTGTGTGTGTGTGTATTAATCTATATCTGTGTGTGTGTGTATTAATCTATGTGTGTGTGTGTGTGTGTGTGTGTGTGTGTTGATCCATCTCTGTGCCCCTATGCAGGAGGTGGTGGAGAGGTTCATCTCCCAGGGAGACACCCAGCAGCACCTGGAGGATCTGAAGAAGGAGAACCAGAGAACCCTGCTACAGCTGAAGGAGGACAGGGACCGTCTGCAGGAACACTTCCAGGACATCAAGTACTCCGGGGAGACCAAGCTCTCCAGGTCAGTGGGCAGGGGTTAGAGGTCAAGGGTTAGGGATTACACAGCAAATGTAGCAGACCAGAGAAGTTGTAAGTGGATGCTGACACCTTCAATGGAAGGTATTATTTATTAAAACAGTGACCCTCAGAACAGATCCTTGAAGATTGTAAATTGTGGGAGAACTTGTGGGAGAAGACTTGTGGTGGTACAGAAGTTGGTCTGAAAGGTTCCCTTCCTAGTGTTGAGTTGAGTGTGTCTGTAAAGTCATTCTGATGGATATTTCTTACTGTCTTCGACAGTGGTCAGCAGATGCTGGAGGACTGTAAGCGCCACCTGCAGGCGGAGCAGGGGAGCCGCGACGCCGCCAAGGAGCGTCTGGACTGGCTGACCCGTACCCTGAACACGGTCCGGGCCGGGGTGGAACACCTATCTGACAAACTGCAGCACATCAAGCTGGTACAGAGAAGACCGCATTAACAATATAATGTACACTGACCTGAGACCCGTCAGATTCTTTAGATCAAGTTGAAACCTCGTAAATAAATGTGAAGGTGCTCAGAAACATTACGTCAATTGTGTCCTCAAACATTTCCCCTCCTCCAGGGTGACCGACTGGAGCCCCAGCTGCCCCCCGGCTCAGAGGAGTACGTGGTGGAACTGCTGTCCCAGTCAGAGCAGAAGCTGCTGTTATTGCAGGAGGAGCTCCAGGGGAAGGACCTGGCCGCCGTCATGAAGGAGATGGAGGAAGAGGAGGTGAGGAGGAGGGGGAGGAGGAGAGGTGGGGGTAAGGGGAGGGAGAGGGGAAGGACATGGCTGCCATCATGAAGGGGATGGAGGAGAGGATCAGAGATACGACTCTTCCTTATTCGTTAAACATTGACTGTTGTTGCCATAGAAATTGAATGAATGGAAAAGCCCCTTAGACCAGGGCAATTTGACAGTACACATGTGTAAACTCATTATTTTTTCGGTGGTTGCTGCTCCCAACAGTGAATGTGGTATTGTAGAGACAGACAGGTGTTTCAGACAGTACATGGAGCATCTACTCAAATAGGTCCTGCCAGGGTAAAGCTTTGTGACCTGAAACCATCTTCTTATTTTCCGTCCATTCGCTACTGTACTCCAAGGTTTTTGCCAGCCACGCCAGGCAGACTAGATGCTACATACAGACCATGTTCTTTAATCTATGCACTGGTGCTTGAATAGCTTATCTGTTCCTGGATGGAAATACGGCCATTAGGTGTTTGATCTTGATTATTAACGAGTCACAGCCAGCCGGCCACCTTGAAGTCACCCCCTGGTGTGTGTTTGAGAACACTGTGTTCAGGAGTCAGAGGGTACGGGTTGTTCAGGAGTCGGAGGGTACGGTTTGTTCAGGAGTCAGAGGGTACGGGTTGTTCAGGAGTCAGAGGGTACACGGGTTGTTCAGGAGTCAGAGGGTACACGGGTTGTTCAGGAGTCAGAGGGTACACGGGTTGTTCAGGAGTCAGAGGGTACGGGTTGTTCAGGAGTCAGAGGGTACGGGTTGTTCAGGAGTCAGAGGGTACGGGTTGTTCAGGAGTCAGAGGGTACGGGTTGTTCAGGAGTCAGAGGGTACGGGTATAGTGGTACACCGTTAGCTCTTGTGATGTAGCAATGTCTGTCTGGGATTCTCTAATGACGTTGGCTTTGACTGGTCTCAAGTTGTATGCCTTTACATTTTTAAGGCATAAGCCCTGGTCCCAGATCTTTGTGCTTTATAGCCAACTCCTATGGTTGAATAAACAGATCTTCTTGACTAACATGTTCCCTTTGACATCTTATTATGATGAGAACAACTGTCTCTCTGTGTCTGTGGTTTTGTGTCTGTCAGTTCCATGCCAGCATCGAGGGGAAGCTGCCCCATTGCAACACCCGCATCAAGCTGCCTGAGGCTCAGAAACAGGACCCATATGATGGTGAGATGGGATCAGACGCATAATTGCATACACACCCACAGACACACAGACACACTCTATCTCGCGATCCCTCTCCCTTTTCCCTCTCTTTCAGAAGAGGAGGAGAGCGGGGACGATGAGGGTGACATTATCACCAGGGCGATACTGAAGCACCAGTCTCAGCTCATCATCGACTCCAAGACTAAGAGGAAGACCAGGACCAAGAAGAAAAAGGGCAAGCTCTGATCCTAGATCAGTTAGGCTGGCTAGAGGTCACAAGAGCCATAGAAATATAATTGCTAGAATGGGGAGTTTGTGTTTAGTGTGAGGTCATAGGTCATATTTGTGCCCTGGATTGAGTGAAAATACTTTTGCTTAGATGGCATATGGGACTTGAGTGAAATCTTACTCCTCACATATAATTATTCAGTTAGCTAAATAATTATATTCCTTATTAACTAATGGAATGCACAGTAAATGTATATTGTATATTTGGGATGATACTGTAGCTAGGGGAACGTTGTGGTGGCAGATCATATAGTACCTTGCAGTCATCACATTAGCTACTTTATGAATGCAAGACTTGATTTTATCACAAAGCAGTTCAACACAAAATAAGTTCCCACTTGCACCACTGATTTGTAGATTATAAAATTGTAATCAAAATAGGAATGAAAATCAATAAAAAGCTTGATTTGAAGAATTACTCAATTACTCAAGGTAAGATTGCTCTAATGCAGGGGTGTCAAACACACAGCCCGTGGGATGTTTTTTGTTGTTGTATAATATATATATTTTTGAATCTGCATTGAAATGACTTAAATATTGAAACTGTGTAGGAATCAGGGCTTGACATGAACCTTTTTAGCCTTTGGACATGTAGGACAGATTTTTTACTTGTTTACCAAAGTCACTTGTCCCCCCCAAAAAAGGTCTGTATCACAATCCAAAAGGGTGAGTGAAAATGAGTGAAGTACACATATCCGTGGGAATTAGGGGTGTTGAGGGTGCAGCATCACCCCCTAATAAATCACTTTATTCATAAATTAGTGATTAAATTAGTGTACTAGGCCTTTATTACTCCTCTTTGATTACTGCTGTATGATTACTCCTGTATGATTACTCCTCTTTGATTACTCCTGTATGATTACTGCTGTATGATTACCCCTCTTTGATTACTCCTGTATGATTACTCCTCTTTGATTACTCCTGTATGATTACTGCTGTATGATTACTCCTGTATGATTACTGCTGTATGATTACTGCTGTATGATTACTGCTGTATGATTACTCCTGTATGATTACTGCTGTATGATTACTGCTGTATGACCCTGTGTGTGCGGAAGTGTGCAGATGGAGCAGTGACACAGTCAAGGATCATCATGGACTGCAGAGCAACTCTGCTCTCCTCACAACTGGATAACTATACACTGATTCACATCTAGGCTACTTACTATATGCCAGTATGTGTTGTAGTTAGGTTTCACATTGCTAGGATAACATGGAAATAGGTCTAGGCCAACTATGCATTATTTCTTTCATACGCTTTCCTCAGCTGAAGCCTAAGTTTTCTTTTGACTCATTATATTTGTCCATCTTGGTATTGCTCAATTTCAGTTCTTGTGGCCTAAAATATATGTAATTCAAAATAAATATAAGAATGAGAATAGCATAGACACCGACTTTCATAATTATTCCCATTTGAAAGCTGCAACTTTAGGACATTAAACACTTCATTAGAATCTTTTGGAAAATACTCTTCATAACTTTAATTTGTCCATGCTTTTATGATATTTCAGTTAGTAGGATTAAGGATTTTGGTCGTTCGGTTCGCATTCCTAGAATGCATGCATCATTTCTGTCTTATAATGCGTTGGTCAACTGTCAAGGTTTGTTCGAAATTCTCATTAGATTTGTATATCTTTCTATTGTATCTTATATATATCTCATTATTACCTTAGGCCTTCCACGTGTTTGGGTTATTCAAAAACAACTTAAAACTTTCTGAGATAGCCTAGAACTCCGTTAGATTAATTCAATGTTTGATCATGAAATTGCGCGGCAGGAGAAACCTAGCATGCATTTAGCTGAAAAAATAGTGTACTAGGCCAAGTCATATTCATATAAAATGGAGAGGAAATAGAACCTTTGGGATTCTGTAACAATAAGACACCGGAGTGTCCGCTATAAAAATAGACTTTGACTATTGGCCCAGATCATCCGATATTCAAGAAAGATACATTTAACAAAAGATTCTGATCGGATATTTTGCGCTGCTTTGGTGAGACTCTTAGCTGTCTACATTGTCCTCTTGCTTATATTTACATTTGACATTTAAGTCATTTAGCAGACACTCTTATCCAGAGCGACTTACAAATTGGTGCATTCACCTTATGACATCCAGTGGAGCAGCCACTTTACAATAGTGCATCTAAATCTTTTAAGGGGGGTGAGAAGGATTACTTTATCCTATCCTAGGTATTCCTTAAAGAGGTGGGGTTTCAGGTGTCTCCGGAAGGTGGTGATTGACTCCGCTGTCCTGGCGTCGTGAGGGAGTTTGTTCCACCATTGGGGGGCCAGAGCAGCGAACAGTTTTGACTGGGCTGAGCGGGAACTGTACTTCCTCAGTGGTAGGGAGGCGAGCAGGCCAGAGGTGGATGAACGCAGTGCCCTTGTTTGGGTGTAGGGCCTGATCAGAGCCTGGAGGTACTGAGGTGCCGTTCCCCTCACAGCTCCGTAGGCAAGCACCATGGTCTTGTAGCGGATGCGAGCTTCAACTGGAAGCCAGTGGAGAGAGCGGAGGAGCGGGGTGACGTGAGAGAACTTGGGAAGGTTGAACACCAGACGGGCTGCGGCGTTCTGGATGAGTTGTAGGGGTTTAATGGCACAGGCAGGGAGCCCAGCCAACAGCGAGTTGCAGTAATCCAGACGGGAGATGACAAGTGCCTGGATTAGGACCTGCGCCACTTCCTGTGTGAGGCAGGGTCGTACTCTGCGGATGTTGTAGAGCATGAACCTACAGGAACGGGCCACCGCCTTGATGTTAGTTGAGAACGACAGGGTGTTGTCCAGGATCACGCCAAGGTTCTTAGCGCTCTGGGAGGAGGACACAGTGGAGTTGTCAACCGTGATGGCGAGATCATGGAACGGGCAGTCCTTCCCCGGGAGGAAGAGCAGCTCCGTCTTGCCGAGGTTCAGCTTGAGGTGGTGATCCGTCATCCACACTGATATGTCTGCCAGACATGCAGAGATGCGATTCGCCACCTGGTCATCAGAAGGGGGAAAGGAGAAGATTAATTGTGTGTCGTCTGCATAGCAATGATAGGAGAGACCATGTGAGGTTATGACAGAGCCAAGTGACTTGGTGTATAGCGAGAATAGGAGAGGGCCTAGAACAGAGCTCTGGGGGACACCAGTGGTGAGAGCACGTGGTGAGGAGACGGATTCTCGCCACGCCACCTGGTAGGAGCGACCTGTCAGGTAGGACGCAATCCAAGCGTGGGCCGCGCCGGAGATGCCCAACTCTAAGAGGGTGGAGAGGAGGATCTGATGGTTCACAGTATCGAAGGCAGCCGATAGGTCTAGAAGGATGAGAGCAGAGGAGAGAGAGTTAGCTTTAGCAGTGCGGAGCGCCTCCGTGATACAGAGAAGAGCAGTCTCAGTTGAATGACTAGTCTTGAAACCTGACTGATTTGGATCAAGAAGGTCATTCTGAGAGAGATAGCGGGAGAGCTGGCCAAGGACGGCACGTTCAAGAGTTTTGGAGAGAAAAGAAAGAAGGGATACTGGTCTGTAGTTGTTGACATCGGAGGGATCGAGTGTAGGTTTTTTCAGAAGGGGTGCAACTCTCGCTCTCTTGAAGACGGAAGGGACGTAGCCAGCGGTCAGGGATGAGTTGATGAGCGAGGTGAGGTAAGGGAGAAGGTCTCCGGAAATGGTCTGGAGAAGAGAGGAGGGGATAGGGTCAAGCGGGCAGGTTGTTGGGCGGCCGGCCGTCACAAGACGCGAGATTTCATCTGGAGAGAGAGGGGAGAAAGAGGTCAGAGCACAGGGTAGGGCAGTGTGAGCAGAACCAGCGGTGTCGTTTGACTTAGCAAACGAGGATTGGATGTCGTCGACCTTCTTTTCAAAATGGTTGACGAAGTCATCTGCAGAGAGGGAGGAGGGGGAGAGGGAGGAGGATTCAGGAGGGAGGAGAAGGTGGCAAAGAGCTTCCTAGGGTTAGAGGCAGATGCTTGGAATTTAGAGTGGTAGAAAGTGGCTTTAGCAGCAGCGACAGAAGAGGAAAATGTAGAGAGGAGGGAGTGAAAGGATGCCAGGTCCGCAGGGAGGCGAGTTTTCCTCCATTTCCGCTCGGCTGCCCGGAGCCCTGTTCTGTGAGCTCGCAATGAGTCGTCGAGCCACGGAGCGGGAGGGGAGGACCGAGCCGGCCTGGAGGATAGGGGACATAGAGAGTCAAAGGATGCAGAAAGGGAGGAGAGGAGGGTTGAGGAGGCAGAATCAGGAGATAGGTTGGAGAAGGTTTGAGCAGAGGGAAGAGATGATAGGATGGAAGAGGAGAGAGTAGCGGGGGGAGAGAGAGCGAAGGTTGGGACGGCGCGATACCATCCGAGTAGGGGCAGTGTGGGAAGTGTTGGATGAGAGCGAGAGGGAAAAGGATACAAGGTAGTGGTCGGAGACTTGGAGGGGAGTTGCAATGAGGTTAGTGGAAGGACAGCATCTAGTAAAGTAAAGATGAGGTCGAGCGTATTGCCTGCCTTGTGAGTAGGGGGGGAAGGTGAGAGGGAGAGGTCAAAAGAGGAGAGGAGTGGAAAGAAGGAGGCAGAGAGGAATGAGTCAAAGGTAGACGTGGGGAGGTTAAAGTCGCCCAGAACTGTGAGAGGTGAGCCGTCCTCAGGAAAGGAGCTTATCAAGGCATCAAGCTCATTATATATAAGCTTATAACATTTATTGAAATAGCAAATAGGAATATAGGTAATTTACTACCCTGCTGTCTGATCCAATTCTGATCAGAGTAATTGTTTGATATTGTGATTTTTTTTACTGAAATCTATATATTCTGATTGTCCGATTTTTTAAAACTTGCACCAGGCAAGTGGACAAACCTTAAGGTTGAGCCTTGGAAATGATAATGGCCCTACATCTACAGTCTCTTCACTCTGCCCAGATTCATAACCGTGATCGGAACGAAAGCTAGACAGCATGGGGAAATTCCAAAAGCAATGGATAGAGATTTTTGCTAATTTTGACAGCGAGGAAACATAATCAATCTAAAGGGAGGCCCTATTGACCTCGGGGAAGACTGAATGCGGCACTCCTGCTCTAATTTTGTATAGGGTTTCCCAACTGCCGGCCCGCGGGTCCTCAATTTATTTGTAAATATGTTCCGATCCCCTGACCATCCACTCAAGAAAAAATCGTCCTGCGGCTGAATCTAGTTGATGATCCCTGATTTAGTAGAATATACAATATAAAAAACGGTTGAATTAGTCATGCTATGCTTCATTTCCCTATTTCTCCGTAAAGCTGGTCAAAGAAACTCCATTTAGAACAGGCCATGTTGTTACAACAGAAATGTTATACGGCATCTTCTTGTTGGCACAACAGATATTCTTTCTATTTTGTACTGCTTGTATTTACTTCCTCTGTTTTACCAAGAAAAACTGGGCTTTTCTCAGATCTGTTTGTACTGTCTTGCCAAATCATATGGTCATTGTCATGCCAAACATGGTAGCCAACCCACGAAAACATTTCCTTCACTATTACTCACACCTGGGTCTCTGGAGTGGCCCAGCGGTCTAAGAGACTGCATCTCAGTGCAAGAGGCGTCACAGCAAATCCCTCGTTCAAATGCAGGCTGCATCACATCCGGCCGTGATAGGGAGTCCCATAGGGTGGCGTCCGATTTTGGGCGGGGTAGGCTGTCACTGTAAATAATAATTTGTTCTTAACTGACTTGCCTGGTTATATAAATAATTTTCTGGCTTCATTAGAATTTTGGACCCACTGTCTTTACACATCAATCACGCCATTCTGTACTGTATGTCTTTACAATATGAAACCAAACACCAACTTTAATTAGTGTACTGTACACACTCTGAAACTGAAAATAATTGAATAAGTGTTTACCCTGACAATATAGTGTATTTGAATGAAACTACTGGTACCAAGTATATTGACACGTCCACTATATACTTAAGGTATTGTGAATAGTATGAAAGCATCACTTAGTTTCATAAGAACAGGTCCCCTGTTTCTGTTCTTGACTTTTTCTCTCTTTATGGTCTAAACCCATCTATTGTGAATAAAGGGGTCACCTTACGATCCAATGCACTACACTACATAACAAACGAGTGCCATTGTCCATGTTTGACATGAGATCCTGTGTAACATCAGTGGGCTTACGGGAAAGACACACACCTCACCTCTGAGGAACTACAGGGAACCTCACGCTACTGATCTAAAGCGGGTCGTTCCACCAATCCGTTGCCTTTTGAGAAGTGTAACTTGGTCACCTAATTTGAACATTTTCAACTTCATAAAAACACATTTTCCCATCTAACGAGGTTAAATACATAATAATACCATACTAAATGCCTATTAAGTGCCAAATAAAGTAACAGAGTCGACCGTGACAGGGTTGACAATTTCATCTTAAATCAGCCATAAATTCCCTTGTGGCAGGGGGAATGGAAGCTTGTTGTGAACCACAGGGAGGTGCAATTGAATGCAAGTTGGGTAAGAGGGTTGATGTGTTATTGCTTGAGCCACTCAGTTTTCCACCACAAAACACCCCAAAATCGGCCAAAAAGAGTATAACAGTATCTTAAAATGCTTCTTAGATTGATGGCACCGGACACATAAGTACATTTTAGTATTTAATTGTAACTTAGAATAACATTCCCTAATGCACCTGGCGTAAGCTACCTGAGGCTTTCTCAAGCATGGTTATACATGGCCGACAGAAAACGGCTACTGATGCGGAAAGAAACCTGTCTTGAGTCAATACTGCCATCTATTGGTAAACATAAATATACCAGGTTACTACAAAGCTCTTCTACTTTTGTTTATTTTTACCCCTTTTTCATGGTATCCAATTGGTAGTTACAGTCTCGTCCCATCGCTGCAACTCCCGTACGGACTTGGGAGAGGTGTGTGTCATCAGAAACACAACCCAGCCAAGCCACATTGCTTCTTGACACAATACCCGCTTAACCCGGAAGCCAGCCGCACCAATGTGTCAGAGGAAACACTGTACACCTGGCAACCATGTCAGCGTGCATTGCACCCAGCCCGCCACAGGAGTCTCTAGTGCACAATGGGACAAGAGCATCCTTGCAGGACAGACCATCCCCTAACCCAGTTAACGCTGGGCCAATTGTGTACATCCCATGGGTCTCCCTGTTGCGGATGGCTGTGACAGAGCCTGGACTCAAACCAGGATCTCTAGTGGCACTAGTGCTCCACTCGGGAGGCCTCCACTTTTACACTATGATTTGACTATTAGATGTTCAATGTTTCTTTTGAGAATTTTATTTATATTTTTATTTAAAGTTTCACCATATTAAAACAAGAGAAACTTGGAGAAATGTTGGGGTTAAGTGAGTTAAAATCTTCCTAGATGTCACAGAGGATGCACAGAGAAACATTTTGGCACTAGTTAGTCAGATTTATTGAATTCTCCATGTGGTCTATACTAAAGGGCACTTCATTTAATATAACAGGCTTTTAAAATTCAATATTGATGCACAATGTCTACTTAAAAATATCAAAGGGATGCAAAGGCACTCATTTGGTGTAACAACCCAGTTGCTTGAGTTGAACTATTACTAATGACACTGTCATCTCCTCCCAACACTTTGTTGATGGGACAACCTTTCCTCATATCGTAGAATCAGAGATGCAAGTCCAAGAACTCTCACTCTCTCCTCTCCCTCCCTCCCTCCCTCCTTCTCCGTCTCACTCTTCCCCCCCCCCCTCTCTGTCTCTCTCTTCCCCTCCTTCTCGCTCTCTCTCTCTTCCCCTCCTTTCCTCTCTCTGTCTCTCTCTCCCTTCCATCTCTCTCCCTCCCTCCATCTCTCTGTCTCTATTTCTCTTCCCCTCCTTCCCTCTCTCTCTCTCTCTCTCTTCCCCTCCTTCCCTATCTCTTCCCCTCCTTCCCTCTCTCTCTTCCCCTCCGTCCGTCCCTCTCTCTCTTCCTTCTACTCTCCATGCTCGCTCACATGATGCTGGCTGTGTGACTTATGTAACGAGACAGACAGACAGACAGCTGGGGGTGAGGGACATGCAGAGGGACAAAAGCTTTTTCAAACCAGCACAATGAGTCATTGGGATTAAGCATTCTTTGTTGTGTGTGTGTGTTTGTGTGAGTTTGACAGTATGACAGTATGAGTGCCTGGCATGCATGGTGCACAACATGTTTCAGACAGTGTACTGTAAGAGTACAGAGGAGAAACGTACTTGGAAATCGCTTTAGTCCTGCTTGGTTAATGAGAACAGGCTTCAATTAGTAGTTTTGTAGCACCTGCAAATCTATCTGATATTTCATTATTGATACTCAAAGGGCTGTAACAGGCCTTAGCAACCAATGTTTAAGCGGTACATTTTTTCCACAGACGCAACAAGAAAGAAGGATGTGCTAGCTTTAGATTGGGCGTTTGACGTTTCTGAAGTTATGACGCAGTTACAGAGGGTAAGAGGTGAATGTCAAGCAGAGAGACAGAACAAAGGCCAGGGCATAATGGGTGTGTATATTTGTTATTCTTGATATTTTTTCTCCTAACAGGAAACAATATTGACTTCATTTCAAAGGGCCTAATAAAGAGCTCGGGCTAGATTTCCATTGGTTTCTCTCACACCATACACACAGACACACCCATTAGCCTACACATGAAATGTATAGATCGAATGTGACATACATTTTTGTAGTTTTATTGAATTCTCCATGTGGTCTATATTAAAGGGCACTTCATCTAATACAACAGGCTTTTCATTCTTAAAAGTGTAACTGTATAAAAAAATATATTGAATTTGGCCTTTACTGCTATAGCCAATATAAACTCATTGAATGACATTCATAAATGGCAAAAAAATATATACCTGTAAACAAATATATCATAAGGAATAAGATTTGGAAGCATTTTCACTTTTCATGTATAGGCCTATACCGTTAATCTAAGCTTTAAAATATTCATGATTTGTGTGCCTTGAATCTTAGTTTTGGATATAAAACTCATAGGTTCACACAGGCAGCCTAATTCAGATCTTGTGTGAATTAGGCTGCCTGTGTGAACGTAGCCAATGAGACACACCTCCCAAATTTCTTCATTCTCTTGAAGAGTACGTTCTAACAACCTGTCTGAACATCATTCAAGGCACGCTACCTCATGCCCTTATTCAACCTGATGACTTGAGAGAGAGCGAGAGGGAGACCAACAGGTACCCTCCCTCTTTAAGATAATTAGCTAGGCAATCAATTAGTCATTGTACACCTGTGTTTTCCTAAATTGAACTACCCTTCCACTCCACACACTCTGTCAATTAGCCCAGTGTGTATGGATGGACTTCTAATCAAAACAATGTTTATGAAATGACCATCATGTGAAATGATAATGAAACATGCTATCAGCCCTGGTTAGAAATCAATGCAAATGTGTAATGTGGGGAAATTCTCAGGTAAGAAACAAACTATTGTCTATATAGTTGACGGTCAAAAAAACAGTTTAATCTTAATAGTTGTAGGCCTTAGGCCTAGTATTTCCTTATATATTAATTGTCAGAAATACAGGCACGATGCACACAGAGAGCCAGTAGCATGGCTCATCTCTCCAGTGTTGATGGTTTGCCAACAAGAAAACAAAAGGGAGTTGGGGGCTCGCTCACTTTTAATGAAGAGATAAGTTAAGCGGAAAGACATTGGACCTGACAGATCTGTAATCAACAGATTACTTATACAGGACCGTATTACACAACGGAGAAGAGGGGAGCAGGGAAAGAGAAAAAAGGGGACCACCCGCCCTTCTTTCTCTCTTTCCCTCTCTCTCTCCATAGTTCAGCTGTTAAAGCTCCAACCAGTACAAGCAACAATCACTGAGTGACCATTCAATTCCACTCTCTCCAGCTCCAAGCTTCCCATCAACACAGTTTCCCTGTATGGAATGCTCTTGTCATCACTCAGAGAGAAACTGTACAACCATCATGGCTCCAGAGATGAATCTGGGCTGATCTGTCAAACTGCGGTTTAGGAGACACTCACCAATCGAACGCAGTAAGTTACTATACTTTCTATTTGTGTTTCCTAGCCTGGGAAGCTTGTCTGTTTTTGCTTTAGCCAACTCCTCTCTGTGTTCATTCATTGCCATGAAGAGTTGGCTAAGGAACTCTTAAAGTCCTAGGTCCAGGCGATGGGTTGTCTAGACCTTTTGGGGGAAGGGACAGGTTGAGATGCATGTGAAATATTATAGTCAATCAGATTGGTATGACCAATAGTGTCATTCATGTTCATACATTATTGTGAAGCATTATTTAATTCAACCCAAGTGGCAACCAAAATGTAACCATAAGTTGTTCAAGCACCAATCAGTACAATCAACAATCACTGAGTGACCATTCCATTTTGTCTTCTAAATATTTGATTGTGTTTATTTTTGGCACCACTTATGTTATTGACTCAAAGATGGAGGTGTGGAGTCAAAGGATTATATGGGTAAAAATGCCTGTGTTGTTATTATTGTTATAGGTAGCCTAAGTCATGCTATGCCTCCTGTCCCTATTTCTCCGTAAAGCTGGTAAAAGAAGCCCCATTTATAAAAGGGCATGTTGTGACAACACATGTTGTCTGGCATCTTCTTGTTGGCACAACATATATCTTCTGTACTGTTTGTATTTACTTCATCTGTCTTAGCAAGAAAAGGCTGGGTGGTTCTCAGATCTGTTTGTAGTCTTGCCAAATCATATGGCATCTCAACACAGTTTCCCTGTATGTAATGTTATTTTCATGACTCAGAGAGAAACTGTACAGCCATTATGGCTCCAAAGATGAATCTGGGCTGATCTGTTAAACTGGGGTTAAGGAAAAGCTCACCAATCAAATGCATTAAGTTACTGTACTTTCTATTTGTTTCCTAGCCTGGTAATATAGTCTGTTCTTCAGTCAACTCCTCTGTGTGTTCATTGCCATGAAGTTGGCTACAGAACATAGTCTAGCACCAGGCTATGTGTTGTCTATACGTTTGGGTGAAGGGACGGGTTGAGATGCATGTGAAAGACTATAGTGAATCAGATTGGTGATGACCAGCCTCACTCATGTTCACACAGTACACTATTGTAGACCGTTATTTAGATCAACTTAAGTGACGACAAAACTGTAACCATAATATTTTGTCACTTATGTTAATGCCTCAAAGGTGTGGAGTCAACAAAGGATTATATGGGTTTAGAATGAACAAAGCCTGTCGGTCCTGGAAAGAGCAGTGATTACGTAGACAGACGGTGACTTCTTGACTGACTTGGTCATGGTTTCATAGATTGACTGGAGGAGTTTTCTAAAATTATTTTTGGTATTTTTCCTGTGCTTAAGTAGACAACATTCCCTTTTCATGGAGTTGGGTCAGAAAATGGATGTCATTGTGCTTCTATGAACCAATGTGTTAGGGTAATGTACAGGAATTGCTATCCAGCCCTCTAAATACCACTAAGAAATTCCCATGTTGAATGACTCTTGTCTTCTTTATTGAACCTCTTCCTTGCAACATAATATTACTGCATTTCCTAGACAATTGGCAATAAAGTATCGGAATGTAACATATAACAAAGGATGACTTTCATTCTGTCCTGTAGACCTATCATTCATTCGTTGTCACTTGTCCTACATAGTTGTACTATAGTGTGGTGGTTAAGGGCTCTCTCTACTCTCCCCTTGTCAGGTGAGAACCTTGATGACTCTACTACCTGTGGATGAGGATGCGGTCTACACTATCTCTCTGTGGAGGAGAAGGGGAGGGCAGGGGCCTGAGAGCCCGGGTAGGCAGGATGAAGAGACTGCTGTGCCTTCGACACACCCACCGTGTGGATGTCCTGACTGACATGGAGCCGGGGCTCTGGCTGAGGCGCTTCCAGCTGCTGGACACAGAGGTCACTGAGGTGAGTTGGTGGAAAGGTGATGTTTGCCCTTTTGTTATAGCTAAGGCCCAAAGAGAGTGGAGTGGGTTGCATTGTGTGTCAATGCGTAGAGGATTAAAGGTCTGTCTGACTCAGTATTGTGTAAAGTACCTATCAAATGGTAATGTATTAATTTAGGAGGTTAGATTTGGTGGCATGGTGTTTTCCCCCTTCCAGTTAGGTAAAGAGTTGCTTGAGTCTGAATGTGTAGAGGCTGAAGGGTTTTGTCTGACTGATACCCTATATAGTTATTGTGCGTACACATTTGAGCAGCCAGTTAGCTTGGTAGCTCCATTAAAACCATATCAATGTCAGGTATTAGACCTACAGGGAATTGGCAAGTGAAACCAGTGAGTGGGAGCCTCCTGAATATGACATGAAAACACTTTTCTTGTGTCAGAATATCCAGTTGCCTTACTTTTGGAAGCTTCCGCTTACTAGGATTGATTTATAAGAGCCTGACATCTCCAGTGACGTCAGTTGCAGAGCTAGGGTTGAGATTTATAGGTGCCAGCTTTACTGTCTAGGTTCGGTTACTGCGTAAATGGTAAGAGGGAGGGGTCATCACTGTGCTGTATAACAGCTGTCATGTTGTACCTCGGTGTGAGGTGGTTTTACGTCAGAGCAGATGTGGTTCTCATGTAGGCTGCTACTTCAGTTTCCTTTTTCTTCAGTAGTTTGTGTTGCTGAACACAGTAGCTATTTTGACCCTGAGGAGGAAGGAAGTCCACCAGGAAGTGTGTCTGTCACTTCTGAAGCGTGTTTGGTTTTAACACGCCTCTTCTGATAAGGGCTATCAGTTGTAAACCGTATTTCATACCAACAAAAATATTGTTCCAAAAAGACAGTTTACTCATGTCGTCTATTATACAAAATCGAGATGAATTTGTTTTGAAGTCATCTAATCGGACAATTGTTGTGCGTTGCTGGGAATTCACTGTGTCTCATTAACGTTAATTATTCACCCTGCCCCCTCGGCTACCCTCTCATTCTCTTTGTGTCTCTGGACTGGCAGAGTGTGGCATTGGATGGCCATGGTTCAGATATTCAGAGGAGGAGGGGGGGGGGGGACTCATTAAGCAATAGTACCCATTCTCCCCGTTTGAAACCCAATGTTTGCTAATGAGGGGGGTTTATAATAGAAACCGCCATTGATCAAACGCCATCTGCTGCGTTAGAGATGGTTGACACTTTATCATTGGGCGGTCAAGGCGCTTTCTCATTGGGACAATTTAGGGATAAAAGTAGATTAGACTACAGTGACAATTTTATAATCAAATGTGAGTAGTGAAAGGTTGGCAAGTCGATCCCTGGCTGAGTCATACATTAAGCTGCCTCACGCTACAGAAACAGGCGATAGAATCCTGCTATATGAGCTGTTCGCTCTGGCTCGCACAAGCCAAGGCTATAAGAACATTGGGACTAAAGAGCTACTGTTCAGCTCAAAAGAAACCCTACATGTTTTGGAACTTTCAGCCAGCCAGTAGAAAAGGACAGCAACAGGTGACACTGGCTTGGAACACTCAATAGGAACAAAACAGACTAGTTTTCCTGTGGAATTTCCAACCATGACATACCTCTTACAGACACTGTGGGCTGAGAGCAGTCCTGAGAACTGTCCCGACTGGATTTTAGAATAGTGGCAGTAAGGTATGAAGGAGATACCAGGAGCAGTCACCTGAGAAGCACATTACAGGCCCATGGTTCTTGCCTGAATAATTTTCTCAGACTTGTGATGGTTTAAGAATTCCCAAAACACTAATAGCAAAAAGCTCATACTGTACCTAGAGAATAGAGAGGATTAATGCATTTAAGGAAAAAATGCAAATGTTCCCTTTATGGCGATAGTAGGCCTACAGTAATCAGACATCGTCTATACCTACTAAGATGGTGCAAATGTTTGTTTATTACATTGTTTTAAATTATTTTTATTGACCTAAATAATCAGAAAAAAACATTACAAGTGTGAAAGTTGTGAAGGACATGGCCTGTTACCGTCAGTTTGACACTGCTATCACCAAATATGTTCACGTAAAAGCGCGTGGTATCGAGATTCCCGCCCTGCCCTCACCTGCTAGTACAGCCTCGGCTCACGCGCTCAGGTGCGGTTAGTCACTGCGACTTTGAACAGAAACCGGCTGTCTGCACAGCTCACAGCGAAGCTCACACAGACAGGCTATGTAGCGGTTAGGCTATCGAGTTTGAAGCTTGCTTAGAAGTATATTCATCTATTAATGTCGTTTGAGTTGATACAGTATATAAAATATACTCTATTATTATACGCAATTCAGAATTGTTCTTTTGGTCGGATCAGCGACATCTCAGGTAATTTGCGGAACTGGGCTACTGGCCATCCAATACTTATTTCGGTTACTCACGGATTACTTCATTGGAATATCAGTATCTACCAGCAGCAAACAGAAGAAATGGCTCCCTAAACTACTGGAAACTTTAACTTCTTTCATCAACTAAAACGACTGGGAATATGGGGAAATGGCGTTTGTCAATGGTATTAGTTTTACCTTTATTCATTGCTTATTGTACTTCTTTTTGAAATGTCTCTGTTCTTTTAGGCTACTTGGTCTACTTTTGTCGCATGCAATCAATTAATTACACAGCCTTTTATCCTGTGAGATTTTAATATTTAAAAAAAACAATAGCCTAAAATAATTCAACCATAATATTTCAAATAATGAATACATTTACTGACAAAGCAAAGAGTAAAAAGTGTTATTATAGGACCAGATTGTGATTTTTCCTGCTAATATTATTTTGTTTTCCATATAGTGTAATCACAACTTTAACTCAATATTGTCTTCAAGATTTAATATTTTGGTTATGTCATTTTTTGATTCTTTTGAAGGTGAATTTGTGTGTATTTGTTCACACACCAGACAGGGACAGAACATTGAGGGTGCCTATTGGTCCAGACCAGTGTACCATGGAGAGTTATCAACAAAACTTGCATGTCTGGCATATGGAGGACACAGATCTGGAGGGCACAGTAAATAGTGGCTCTTGTTCTCATTCCCTCTGCAGCCAGCCAGACTCCATTAGGTGTTGTATAATGACAACAAACAGTCATTTGGAACCTGTCAATGTTCTTTACGACAGACTATGGATATCGACAGGCTTTTAGTGGCTGTGAATAGCATCAACCAGAGACCGATATAGGGAGAGTTTGGACGTTGCCGTCTATATGACTCGGATCCAATATGTCTGACCGTGTGGAAACTTCCTTGTTTCCTCATCCTCTATTTATGGCTTGATTCTCCATTGTGTGCCAGTGGGCTACTAGCTATAATCCTCACCCTAGAAGTTATTATATGGAATTAATGGGATCTCCAGGGACTGAGAACTGCTAGATGTTACTGCAATGTGTTACTCCGATTTGGTTACCGACGTGAACAGAACACAGCGATACTGAGAAGTACTGTAGTGCTCTCCAGTGCATGGGTAGGCAGGCCCCATGGATACAGTGAGTTCTGCTTTGCCTAAAAGCTACAGGTCTAGGTAGGGTCTTCTGTCTACCCACCCAGTCGGGTCAAAGTCTAGGGGCTACAGAGCTGGTACCGCCACACCCTACCCACTCTACACTCTGCCCTATCAGTGAAACTGAAACTTCATCCTCTGGTTACATTGTGAGGGTATAACCTCTGTCTAGTCTATGGGATGTTGGGCTAATATGGGCTATGTGGGTCACCTTCTGTATGTCAGGAAGTGTCTGGCTGTGTGTCAAATGGCACCCTATTCACTATGTAGTACACTACTTTTGACCAAGGCCCATAGGGAATTGGCTGTCATTTGGGATGTACCCTCTGTGAAATGGTGTTTGGTTGGTTTTAACACCATACGTTGGCGTCTTCTTCAAAAGAGATGGAAATGCCATAGTGTTTTTTTTGCAATTGTATTTTTTTTAACCATTTTAATAGCACAATTGAACAACACATGGATGCAATGCATAAACGTATTTCCATTGTGGTTCTCTTTGATGGAGATTGAATATTCTCTTTACTTTGCTCTGGGTGATGGAATGGGAGTTGATGTAGTATAGCTTGAGTGGAGGGAGCAACGATGTTGCATATGTCTTGCTTAAAACGTTCCACATTTTAGACATGCAGGTCTATAACTATAACTTTCAAAATGTATAATGTGCTCTCATACCAGTCAGATGGGATATAATCATACAGTATAGTAAAAACATGTCTAGCTGAAAACATGCCACACGTTGACATTTAGGTCCCTATACATTGTGAATGTATAATATCTATTTAATGATGTCACATACCTGTTGCTGTACAGGCATTCAGTCTAAAAGCAGGTACCTCTGCAGCATTTACATTTGCATAGATGGATGTCTAGCTAAAAATGTGCCACACGTTTTACATTTGGTCCCTTAACATTGTGAGATGTGCAATCACTGTTTAAAAAGCTCTCATACCAGCTGCTAGACAGACTAATTGATGCCTCTGCAGTGCCTGCGTAGATTGAACTGAGAATTCTATGTTGTTTGAAAGCAGCGTCTGTGGAACGTTGCTATTGACGTAGCTGTGCTTAACCTTCTCACTTAAACTGCCCATTTCCTGAATGCTTTGAATGTGGCTAGTGGTGTTTGTGTCACAAAGCATGAGGAAAATGTAGGCCGCTTCACTGCAGTTGAAGTTGAACGTCTATGTGAATTTAGTAGAACCGGCAAACCCATTTTGATTAATTCTGTGTGTTATGGCACTTTTGGCTAATGCCAACAACCCTTAATGTGCAATTACTATTCTAGTCTATTGAAGTCTCACCTCCACTTCCTTTGTCTCCCACCAGGACCCAGTGCAGGAGTGGGGGGAGGAGGTGGAAGAGGGGGCCGTGTTCGGCATAACCCTATGTAGGGAGCCTGTGCTCCCCAGCCCCTCCACCCAGGTCCCCTCAGAGCCTCTCACTATGTCCCTGTCGACTCCATCGGCTTTCAACTTCATCCAGTACCACACAGTGAAGGTAAAAGCACTTTGAGAGAATGAATGATCAGAGAATGAATGATCAGAGAGAGATGTGGAGAAGGAAAGACTGGGGATAGACAAAGGACAAGAGGCGGAGAAAGGGAAAGATGTAGGGAGAGGGAGACGAGCACTTTGTGACAACTGCTAATGTAAAAAGTTCATTATGAATAAAGTGGATTTGTATTTGATTGAAGGTGCGTCGGTTGAAAGCGGGGACCCTGGAGCGCCTGGTAACCCACCTGCTGGACTCAGAACACCAGGAATCTGACTACGTCAGAGTGTTTCTGTCCACCTACAGAACCTTCACCACCTCCAACACACTCATAGAACTGCTCTTCCAGAGGTGAGACACAGAATAGGATTTCATGGTGGTTGTTGTTTTTTGTTATTCAGAGCAACATACATTTAACACATGTAATTCAGTATGTGGCACTGTGCTGTTGCTCTTCCAGAGGTGAGATGGTTACAGAGATTATATGATGCTATGTTACTTCTGAATTTTTTGTGATATGATAATATATTTAGCAGACACTTATTGTTAAGAACTTTTAAATGCATGTGTTTGTTGTAAGTGGGAAAAGTAATTCAAAACAGTTGACTAAAGACATCTTGTGAAGTAAACCCTTGAGTCTTGCCTGGAGTCCTTGGCCTAGATAGGACCCATACAAAATGACCTGAATTCTTATCAGACTAATAACCTCTGACTAATCTCTGAGGCTGCACTTTGGTTGCACCTCTTTCAACAATATTTGGAAGGCATCTGGCATGATGTAGGACTACCAGTCTAATGTTGTAAGTCTTTCCTAGTTTGAATAATTCAGTTTCACCCCATACATATTTGTGTGACGTCGTGGGGAGGCGACAGTCACTCAGTTATGAGTTTGCCTAACCGGTTCCTAATTACCTACCACATGACGGGTCCAACAAGAATGTCTAAAGACTCGTTTTTAAAAATGCTGCCTCATAGGTTATTAATAATATTTTATGCAAAATAAATAATAAATAAAACAGAGGTTTTCCAGATATCATAGTTTGAGGACCCATGACATTTAGAACCCTAGAAATAATGATTAATTGGTTGTTAAGCTGTCATCATAATTACTGCAGCGCTGGTAGCAACAGGCTACCTTATGAAACTGACATCCCCATATGCTATCCCCAGGGCACATGGATTGTAATTGACAGCAATGGGCTTTCCGCCGAAGGTCAGGTCTCTGTAGTTTATATGTTAGTAAAGGGCTACTCTTGCTTGTCAGATTCATGGTGTGGCAGGAGAGTAGCAGAGGGCCAACTATTTCTTTGACAAAGACCATGTTGGTCAAAACATTGCTTTGTACCCCTAAATCCCTTGCAGGAGCAGTAACCATTGAGCAAACATTCAGGTTTTTTCTAAGTACTGCATGTCTCTCTTTCCATAGGGATGATATGATTGCCAACCTGGACAACACAGTCTGCCCAAGGAGGTATGAGGAACTTCACTCTCTCAACTACTTCTACAATGTCTTCTTACCATAAAACACCCTTGATATTAATCACCCCCCCTCCTCCAGCACCCTGGTGCCCCTGATCAGAACCTGGCTAGAGGAACACAGGGAGGACTTCAGGGAACCCCCTCGGCACCCCTCCCTGAGGCTGCTCTGTTTCCACCTCCGCCACCGCCTCGCCTTCCGTCGCCTCGCACAAACAGCTGAGACGCTGCTCAAGAAGCTCCAGGAAGAAGGTTGGTAGCATTCAGTAAGGCAAACCGTAGAAAAATGTTTTTCAACAGAAATCAAACTCTTGGTTTTTATTGGACAAATGTAGGTAGTACCTCGCTGTTTCAAGTTTTTATCCTTGCCCCTTTCTCTCACAAGCAAAAAACTGCATCCTACCTCACCAGCAGAAGTCTTACAAGTTGTGATTATGCTTATTTTTTGCTTATTTTCTTCCTAGATCGCATTAGTCTGCATCAGTCTGCACCAATAGATAATAGTGATTGTCAGCAGAAAGAGGAGGGGTCAGGAGAGGAGGGATCAGGAGAGGAAGTACCGAAGGAGGCGACTGGAGACTTTATGGACTTCCCTGTCATAGAAGTGGCAGAGCAGCTGACACGATTGGACGCTGTAAGTGTTAATCATCTTTATGACCCAACCCTTTCTGTTCAATCCCTCTGCATGAATGACAAATCTTAAAGTGTATTTCCCTCCTTTCTATAGGACCTCTTCATCAAGGTGGTCCCGTTCCAATGCCTGGGCTGTGTCTGGTCTCAGCGGGACAAGAAGGAGAGCCGCAACGTGGCGCCCACCGTCCGTGCCACCATCGCCCAGTTCAACGCTGTCACCAACCGGGTCATCACCTCCCTGCTGTGCTCCTCGTCAACGTCTCCGATCTCTGTCTCCTCCTCAACCCTGAGTCCATCTACGGCCCCTAGCTCCCCTCTCCTCCCCGACACCAGCCCCACCCTCAGGGCCAGGGTGCTAGAGCGGTGGATCGCCATAGCACAGGTCAGCAAGCCCAGATGGTATACATAGAACATATACATATCTACATTTTAAGATCTTTAGAGACATGTTTAGCTTTAAAAAAAATGTAGATATTTAGGAAAGCAACAGGAAAACTGTTTCTTAAGTGGCTAAATGTAGGCATTGTGTTCGTTCCTGTCCTCTGTAGGAGTGCAGAACGCTGAAGAACTTCTCCTCTCTGAGAGCCATCCTGTCAGCCCTGCAGTCCAACGCTGTGTACCGCCTCAAGAAGACCTGGGCTGCCGTCAACAGGTGAGATATGCAGAGGCACGGTAGCAGGTTTACAATTTGTCAGCCAGTGATTCTGAGGCTAAGTTCTCAGACCCAGATTTACTCTACTTCTGAACTGAAAACCACTTGGATATTCTTCTTTGAGCGGAAAGCAACCCTGAATATGGTGGCTGAGATGCATACTGCACATTTCTGAAAACTGACAATACATTTTATTTTAGGGATTGTATGGCCTGTTTTGACCAGCTGTGTGAGACGTTCCCAGATGAGAACTGTTTTCTGACCAGCAGAGAGATCCTGGTGGAGGTAAGAACCACAGAATAGAACCAAAGAATGGTAGTGGTTAGAGCGTTGGGCCAGTTACCGAAAGGTCACTGGATCGAATCCCCGAGCTGACAAGGTACAAAAAAAATCTGTCGTTCTGAACATGGCAGTTAATCCACTGTTCCCGGGTAGGCCTCATTGTAAATAAGAATTTGTTGTTAACTGACTTGCCTAGTTAAATAAAGGTTCAATTTAAAATAAAAAAACACAGAATGGCACTACAACCATAGAGTTCAACAGTAAGAACACCACTTAAAAATACATTTTCCACCTGAGTAGCAACATTTACTGTTCTGTTCCATAAGCATTTTTTTTCATTTACATTTTAGTAATTTAGCAGATGCACTTATCCGGAGCAATTAGGGTTAAGTGCCAACCTCAAGGGCATATTGACAGATTTTTCACCTAGTCAGCTCAGGGATCTGAACCAGCGACCTTCCAGTTATTGGCCCAACCCTCTTAACTTCTAGGCTACCTGCCGCCAACTAAAAGACTGATATGGGTGTTAATACAGTATAATGATAGGGCTGTTATCATATCGGAAGTGTACACTTCAGCACAAAAGAGCCATTGTACTTTATACTTTGGCCACACAATCAAATAGGGTCAGTCATATCCGATAGCACTGTCTATCATATTATATTCACTTTTACTTGGCTTTGTAAATGGCCCACATCTAAGGTGGCGTATTCAATATGACTGCCAGTTTCGGGCTGGGCACATTGAGTCACACTGCTTTGACTGAACCCACACACGCCTCCGGGTAAAGCTAGCAACACCTATTACCAGGCGGAGGTGACTTGGTATGTGTTGATTCCAGAGGAAGCTGGTGAGGGGAGGATGGCTCATAATGGATGGAATGGAGTTAATGGAATGGTATTAACACATGGAAAACCAGGTGTTTGATACAATTCCATTAATTCCGTTCCAGCCATTACTATGAGCCCGTCCTCTCATTTAAAGTACCACCAGCCACCCCTGGCTGCTTGTCTAAAGAATCAATCTCAGCCTTATCATGACGGGGGACAACCAATCAGACACCACACCCAATAATAACAAGAACTAAGTAGTTCTAATTTAATTAATTAACTTAACTATTTACTGTACAAGGAAGTATGATAGAACAGCTATTTGGCTTGCTATGATTTCCCCACCCATCTCAAACTCTATGTACTTGTTTAAGCCCAAAACAAGTAGATGCAGGTAGTGTGACTGTGAATAATGCACACTATTTCAAGCACTCTCATGTGTAGGAACCTTTAGAGGACTTTATTGATTCTTGGCTAATGGTTGGCAATTGAATGAATGATTTTCCGTGCCCATTTTATACCAAGCCTAATGTGTCTGTTGTTTTTGCTGTTCTTTAGGATGGCAGCCAGCCGGATGACAACGTCACCCCCAAGTCACCCCAGCTGTGCCCCATGTCTAAACAGATGGTAAGACTACTTCCTGCCCGTGCTTTAGGTGTTCTAACATGATTTGTACTAAAATGCTAGAACTTTTGTCTGAGCACCTACAAAGCACCTACAGTATATTGTATGAACAGCTAGCATGCTGATAATATTCAGTTACTGTCCACAACAATCGTGCGAATCCATTCAAATCTGCCGACATTATGTAGCTTCCTTATTCTTTGACTTTGGACCACAGAGCACGAGATACTTGGAGAAGACTAAAATAATACTGTTAGCTCAGCAAACAAGTCTCTTCCTAATGCTTTAGAGCGAAAAGAGGAAGTGCGGTAGGAATACCCCTTAATGGTCCTGACCCGTCCTAGTTTCGACTTCTCTGAAACAAGTTACATGCAGCCTCTGTCTGTGATACTGGATGCTTCCTGAATGGCACCCTATTTTCTATATAGTGCAATACTTTCTGGTCAAAAGTAGTGCACTATTTAGGGAATAGGGTGCCATTTGGGTTACACAGTAATTCCCTAATATAGATCTCTCTCAGTTCCAACCTTCCTCCTTTTAATTTCCATCCTCTCGTCCAGTGGAAACTCTTAGTCAGCTCAAATCACAACACTTGCCTTTTGCACACTTTAATGACACTTGAATTTACGTTGTACAAAGTTAAGTTAACTTAGACCATTTTTAGTCATTGTGGATCATCATCAGGTCAATGTTATATAAAGGTGATGCTTTCTGTATAAACACAATCGCTGTGAACTGTTTTATGACGTACCATCCCATTGTCCTTCACACAATATAAACTGTTGACATTGTTTAGAACGTGCCCCAATGGCTCCTTATTTAGTGCACTTCTTTTGACCAAGGCTCTGGTGAAAATGAGTGCACTAGGCAGGAATAGGGTGCCATTTGGGACGAATGTATAATACAGGATAGGCTGCTGTATGACGTAGTGTCTTATCGTCCCTCAAACAGAGCCCTACCAGTGGTGTAGTCCCCTACCTGGGCACCTACCTGACAGTCCTCACCATGCTGGATACTGCACTCACAGACACAGTAGAGGTGAGATCACAATTCTAATATCTAACCCAATGTATTCAATACGTGTGTGGCTTTGTGATGTGGCCTTCCTAGACCTTTTGGTGGTCAGAACATCCCAACTTCTCACTCCTATTTATGACCCACTTTCCTTATCTATTATTTGTCTGCATTTACAATGGTCTGGTATGTGAGCTCATTTCAATCCTATTTGTATTTTAATTCACAGGGTAGCCTCATTAACTTTGAGAAACGTAGACGGGTAAGTGTCACCCCCTAGTGGTTTTTAAAAGAAATGCAACCAATCTCAGTAACCATACAGTACTGTGTGTGTGGGCTGTATCATGACATTCTCTCCCTCTATCAGGAGTTTGAGATCCTGTCTCAGATTGGCCAGCTGCAGGCGTTCTGCTCCTGCTACAGCCTCCCGGTAGACCAGACCATCTCAGCCTGGCTGCAGAACCACACCATGCTCAATGACCAGGAGAGTTATGAGCTGTCCCGTGCTCTGGAGCATCCGGTCGACCCTTGTCCAAACTCGCCCTCTTCCTGGAGCCAGCGCCTGCTCAACAAGAAGCTCCCCTCGTAAGTCTGGCCTTCCTATGGCCAAAATGTCAACAATCCTTTCTCACATAATTTATTATTTACCCTGTGCCACTCTCTACCCAAATACAATACTCCACTGTGTTGTAGCTAGGCTGGGTACCAGTCTTTTTCTAGCTAACATTCCACTCCTGTCATCTCTTTTGTCTTCAGCCAATGACAGGAGTATATTTAGTGATTTAATGGGGATCCTAATAAATACAGAATACACTCCTGTCATTGGCCAAAGACTATGTTAGGAATATACTTTATCTATTGAGGGAAAAGAAGTAGCAAGAGTCCTGCAGGTATTCCCAAACAACAGCAGGTGCTCTTGGAGGGGAATAGTCATTTCAAAAGCTAAAGGAAAAATTATATCCACAAATGGTTAAGTGTTGGTAAAAGTTAAGTGGTTTTGAAAGTTAAAAAGCCTTTGTGTGGGCTACAGCATTATTAAAACACACCAGTGTGTCTGGGCTAATGCCTTAATCAGGGTGTCTGTCTATACCTCATCTCTATTGAACATGTGAGGTATTTGTGAGCACTTTAATTAACCCTTTCCTTTTTTATGTGCGTGTCGGTTGCTGTCGGGCACTGATGTCTCCAGCAGAAAGACCCATTCAGACCAGCTCAGTGTGTCGTCATCAGGCTCCAGTGGTTCTGAGATGGAGGATCTGTCCTCACCACAGCCCTCGCCCCTCAGAGTCAAACTCAAGGTAGATAACCATGTCCAGGATTCAATCAGATCTGGGTTCAAATATTTCATTTCTTTCAAATATTTTTTTGCGTTTTGATTGAGCCTGCCTGGAGAGCCTTTTGGGTGGGGTTGGCACTTTGGGGAGTATTCCAATGTGGTTCCAATGTGCCAGGAAAGCTCAATAAAGCACAGCTAAAGTACTCTTTGAATCCAGGTCTGAAGTTCTATGTTGACCTTGTTTATGTATAACAGCTATTAGCCAGTTAGCATGGAGCATTTATTATGCCTCCCCTCTCCCAGTCTCTGTCAGGCTCCCTCCACAACGTGTCTGAAGGCCTCTCCTCCAACACCACTCCCTCCAACGCCTCCTGCAGCTCCTCCCAGCCCGACCTCTCCTACTCCTCTATGGCCATGAGCCCTGACTGCTCCTCCTCCTCCTCCTGTTGCTCCTCCTCCTCTCCTCCGTGCTCTAAGCCCGTCTATAACAAGCAGGTAGCCGACTCCTGCATCGTGAGGGTGAGCGCGGAGTGCGGCAACAACGGCAATGTCTATAAGAGCATTCTGGTGAGTGGACTCTAACAAATACTCCCCAATGTGCCCCAATGTAGATCTCTCTCTTCACTGGTTAGGGATGGTAGTTGATTTTCTAGATTGTAGTAATAATAATAATTGGGATTTCCACCTCCTATAAGAGTGTACACTTGAAGCAGCTTATATGTCCAGTGTGTTCTGCTAACCTTGTCTCTCTCTTCCTCTTGTCCAGCTGACCAGTCAGGACCACACTCCTCAGGTGATCCAGAGGGCCCTGGACAAACACAACCTGGAGAACATGAGCTGTACAGACTTCAGCCTCACACAGCTGCTGTCTCAGGACAAAGGTGAGCGCAGTCAGAGTAGGAAAGAAGCTTACTCTCCCTTGTCTCCTTTCTTCCTCTGCACTTTTAAACTACATTTTGTATTGTGTTCGCCTCTGTTGTTGATCAGTACAGATAAAGGAGAGGAGACAAGGAAAAGAAGCCACCATATACAATGGAGATACACCCCAAATGTGTATGGCACTCAATATAATCCCCATACTGATCTATATATTCCCTTCCTCTCCCACCAGAACTCCAGATCCCTGACAAGGCCAACGTGTTCTACGCCATGGCCACCTCGGCCAACTATGACTTTGTCCTCCGCCAGCGCTGGAGGAGCCACAGCAGACGCCTAGGCACTTCTTCTAGCCCCGGGGCCCAGGCCAGGGGATGCGATGCCAAGTAGACGGCACCACAGCTCCACCTCCTAGTCTGGAGGGAGAACTACAGCAATAGAAAAGGGTGGAAGTGGAATTGTGCCCCACTGGAACCATGGCGTAGTCACTGTAACTGAGCTAGTTGCTGATGCTTGGTAGAAATGTGCATTTAAGCCTTTCATTGGCCACAGCCTGAGAACTTGCATTGTGAACACCATTATGAATTTTCTGCACCAGGACGTGGTTGACTCATCATTGGAAAGGAGATTATTTTGATACTCATGGATTCAAGGATGGGAATAGATGCATTCCAGGAGGTTCCCTATTGAAGGATGGAAAACCAAGAGAGCTAAATATGCCAAGAGGTGCTGTTTTGAGGGGATAGGTATGTGGAAGATGGAGTACTCAGAGATTGAAACTGAACAGGTGAATTGAAGTGACGCAAGCAGACATTTTGTGGCCTCATATCCACTTCGGTGGATTGAAGCCATCTGGATGTCAATGGAAGAAATGAGAAATCAACCACAACCATTTGTATTTTCTACACAAGACTAACACCAGCTAATGTCAACAAATATGCTATGGCACTTTAGACCAGTGTATCGAACCAACACTGCATGTCATTAATTTAGCTCCGAACAGCAAAGACTATTATCAACACAAGTGACTATGCATCTACTTATTTGTGGAGAAAAGGAACCTGGAGGCAGGAATTCTCCCTTTCTACTCTAAATAGGTGTTATCTTCCAACATAAAGGGCATGCAGGTCATTGACCCTGGGTCGATGGAAGTGTCCAACATGATTGAGTGGGGTGTGTAGGTCTCACATAATGATGCAGTCCTTATGGGCTGAGGGGATGACCATTCACATGGTCCACACCCCTGGGTACGCGGTTCTAACATTTCAGAAAGTGAGGAAGGAAAGGTACATTTAAGTGTTGAAGCAGGATGTGTTCCATAGGCTTTAGATAGATAGATATATATATATATATACACACACACACACACAGACCGAGACAGAAATAATTAACAACGGTAGATATGATAGTGTTATTAGCAATATGAATATAGACCAGATCGTTTCAGAAATTATTCTCAGTGCTATGTTGCATTTCAGTGTTTCAGCTTTGAGCGAGGGGATTTTTTTTTTTTTTTACAAATTATAAAGTGATATTTGTTTAATTTGAATTGTTCAATGGAGGGAGGGGCAGTGCCTGGTAAATGTACAGTATGTTTAATGTCTTAACTATAATGGGATGATGGCACTTTAAGTCTCTTATCAGACAGTTTGTTTTGAATGTCAAATGAAGGATATAAACAGTGTACAGAACATTAATGACTCACACTGACCAGGTGAAAGATATAATCCCTGATGTCACCTGTTAAATCCACTTCAATCAATGTAGATGAAGGTTCATGGATTTTTAAGCCTTGGATTTTCTATGTGTCACAGGGTGAATGGCAAGACGAGATTTAAATGCCTTTCAACAGGATATGGTAGTAGATTGCAGGCACACCGGTTTGTGTGTGTCAAGAACTGCAACACTGCTGGGTTTTTCACGCTCAACAGTTTCTTGTGTGTATCAAGAATTGTCCACCAACCAACTTGACATAACTGTGGGAAGCATTGGAGTCAACATGGGCCAGCATCCCTGTGGAACGCTATTGGCACCTTGTAGAGTCCATGCCCCAATAAATTTAGGCTGTTTTGAGGGCAAAGGAGGTGGTGCAACTCAATATTAGGAGGGTGTTCTTATTGTTTTGTACACTGTGTTTTTCTATACGTGACTACAGGCTATCTGAAGAAATGCAGAAAAAGAGAGCGGAGGAGGGAGAGTGTTTCCCCCAAACAATGTCTGATAACAAACCCCTAACCCCCCCCCCCCCGTGGTAAAAAAAAGGCCCATTTGATTTCAGTGGGGATGAGAATGACTATTGAATGTGGATGTTGAAAGACACAGAATGTGATGGTGTTATTTATGGTGAATTCATTAGCCGGTGTGAGGGCAGTGGGTGGTTGGTGGATGTGGGTATTGCTGATAGTGTTGTGAGGTGTAGAACTGTTTACAAGTCAGATGGGGAGACTACAGAGAACAAGCATGAATTGACCTTTTGTGCTGCTTAAGATTTAGCTGAAACCCCTATCAGTGTTTTATTCGGAGAGTCATTTGTCGTTTGTGTACATTTTACTAAACTTGTGAGGACCAGAAGTCCTTACTAGAATAGTAAACCAACAACTTCAGAGAAGTGAGGACGTTTGGCCGGTCCTCACTTATAAAAAGGCTATTTTAGGGTTGTGGTTGGGGTTAGGGAAAATAGGGTTAGGGAAAATGGGATTTTGAATGGGAATCATTGTTTGTCCCCAAAACGTCCTCACAAGTTTAGTAAGACATAGTTGGGTGTTTTAATTCAAGCACTTTTCTTTCAATGTCACTTTGTTTTAAACTATGGGATATTAATTAATAAAGATTTAATATACTCAACTCATGTTGACTTTGCATTATATCTTACGCACTAATCACCTAGTCCATGCAAAAAATATAGCTTTATTTTTCATGATCGAGGTCCGTATTGCCCCCGTTCTGGGACTATAAATAGGGAGGGACTGGTTAAAAAGTCAACAAAAGCATCCCTTCGACCTATGCAGGTGAGCATTTTTGTACCTGAAGTTTATAGAGACTGTGGTGTCGTTGCTATGCTGTGTCTGAGAACCATTTGGAGAACCATGCTGTTTGAAGAAATATCTTGGGTGTGGAAAGGTAATTCTACTGTTTACTTTGATAGTGTTTTTTGAGTTTGACAGACTATTGCATTATTTATTGCTTTATCAATTAAAATACCTTACTGTCACTGCAGTAGTATCTTTGTTTGAAGTTTATTCTGTTTTATAGAGATGTGATTTTGTCGGGGTGAAGTATTTGACAAAGATCCAAATGGATATAGAAAAGTATCGGTGTAGTAAAACACCCACCCCTCGCAAACCAAGCTATCCAAAAATGTTTACACACCTTTTGTTGGCAATTCCACACAGTTGTCCATGTCTTATGTATGTTCATATGATACTAAGGGTCGAAGCCCGACTGAGTTCGCCCACATTTTTGTATTTTTAGTCTTGAATCGCGGCCAGTATTTCCTCCGTTCTGGGTCCGGTTGTTGAGTAGGGAGGGGTAATAGGAGACTGTTCTGACGATCTGCTGACTCCAGTCTGTATTTCAACCACTAGTGGGCAGAAGCGCTTTATGAAGTCTATTGGAGACAAAGAACAATGAAGAGAATGTAAGACCGTTCCAAATCCATTTCAACACCTCTGGAATGTACATACACTAAATTCACAAAACATTAAGAACCTGCTCTCAGAACAGCTGCAGTTCATTGGGGCATGGACTCTACAAGGTGTTGAACGCATTGTCAAGTTGGCTGGATGTCCTTTGGGTGGTGGACCATTCTTAATACACACGGGAAACTGTTGAGTGTAAAATCCATCAGCGTTGCAGTTCTTGACACAAACCAGTGCGCCTGGCACCTGCTACCATACCTCGTTCAAAGGCACGTCGATCTTTTGTCTTGCTCTTTCTCTTTCTGAATGGCACACACACACACAATCAATTTCTCAACTGTCTCAAGGCTTAAAAATCCTTCTTTAACCTGTATCCTCCCCTTCACCTACACTGATTTGAAGTGGACCTAACCAGTGACATCAATATGGGATCTTAGCTTTCACCTGGTCAGTCTGTCATGGAAAGAACAGGTGTTTTTAATGTTTTGTACACATGAAACTATAAATCTTGAAATGTGCACCATTCACAGCCTTATTGTGCTGCCTAAACAAACATCAACAGACAGGCACACCACAACCCCATGAGGGAATGTGAAGTGCACTGTGATCTAACCACTTTGTACAGCACTGGCTGTTCTTTTTAATTGGAGGACAGAGGACAGACTGAAACAGGGCGAGTCTGGATTTAACTAATGTTTTCTAAAATGGCCTACGGCAAGCACAGCCTTAGCATTAAAATGACCAATACACAATGTGAAAGTGATATTTTCCTACCACATCATCCTTCCGGTTGCTATCCCTTAATCTTTTGAATGGGTTTGATGATAATATCAAATTCAGGAAAAATCTGTAATTTAATCTAAAACATATTTGTGTCTGGATGAATTTACATCTGCCAGATGCCTTTTATGAAGTTTTGCCACCGAAGTCTATTGCGCAACATTTTTGCACATTGAATACAATTCAAAAAGCATAGAAAAGTTCAAAAACGACAAGGCTACTAACTAGAAAAAAACGATGTGTCTCTTTCATACCGTATTCACAAAGAAGCCAAAAGCCTAGTCAGTCAGTTGACGTCAATGTTCCATAATTGAAATAACATCATAACACATCCTCAACAATAAGCTGAAGGCCATGGGGGAAGGAGAAAGAACGACACTCTCCCTCCTCCTCCTCCACTCTGACCTTCTCATCATGGATACCAAACAGAGGTCAGAGGTCAAAGTGACAGATGCTCATGTGAGCCCCTTATAGATAGAAACAAACCAAATGACCGTCCGTCAGGGCCGAGACATCACACGCCTCTTCTAAGTATCCACCCCAAATAAGGAAATAAGGGCCTCCCTTCCCCCCTGTGACCGCTGTCTGGCGACCGCAGCATTCCAAAGGTCATGACCCTGTCTAGCACATTCCTTTTGTGGAGGGGGGTGGTGGTCCTTCTCGGTGGTGGTCGATGTGATCTTCACAGGTCCTCATTACCATGAACCAGGCCTCCATTTTAACCTCTGAATGCTCATCGTGTGTGTGTGGATGTAAAACATGGGTTTAGGTTAGCTAGGTTTAGGGTTGGGGTTGTGTATGGATGTTGTGTATGGATGTAAAACATTGGTTTAGGTCAGGGTTAGGGTTAGGGTTGTGTATGGATGTAAACATGGGTTTAGGTCAGGTTTAGGGTTAGGGTTGTGTATGAATGTAAAACATGGGTTTAGGTCAGGTTTAGGGTTAGGGTTGTGTATGGATGTTGTGTATGGATGTAAAACATGGGTTTAGGTTAGCTAGGTTTAGGGTTAGGGTTGTGTATGGATGTTGTGTATGGATGTAAAACATTGGTTTAGGTTAGCTAGGTTTAGGGTTAGGGTTGTGTATGGATGTTGTGTATGGATGTAAACATTGGTTTAGGTTAAGGTTAGGGTTAGGGTTGTGTATGGATGTAAACATGGGTTTAGGTCAGGTTTAAGGTTAGGGTTGTGTATGGATGTAAAACATTGGTTTAGGTCAGGGTTAGGGTTGGGTTGTGTATGAATGTAAACATTGGTTTAGGTCAGGGTTAGGGTTGGGTTGTGTATGAATGTAAAACATGGGTTTAGGTCAGGTTTAGGGTTGTGTATGGATGTAAAACATTGGTTTAGGTCAGGTTTAGGGTTAGGGTTGTGTATGGATGTAAACATTGGTTTAGGTCAGGTTTAGGGTTGGGTTGTGTATGGATGTAAAACATGGGTTTAGGTCAGGTTTAGGGTTGTGTGTGGATGTAAACATTGGTTTAGGTCAGGTTTAGGGTTAGGGTTGTGTATGGATGTAAACATGGGTTTAGGTCAGGTTTAGGGTTAGGGTTGCAGATGAGTGTGAAGAATGCTGCTTGATTTTGAAGTTGTAAAAAGAAAAATGTAATTGAATTCATTTTTTGGAGTGTTGAATGGAGGTAGGCAGTATGTTCGCAGTTTGTGAGGGTGAGTGTGAGGGTTTACGCAACCCTGATGCAAAGTACTTCCCTCTACTGTAAACACTTGCCTCACACTCACCCTCGGCACATTGGCGCCCACTTAAAACAGACTTTGACCTTGTGTCTTCTCCCCCCTCTAACCTTTCCCCTATCCCTCTCTCTATCCCCCTCAAACCTTTCCCTCTCTCTATCCCTCTCCAACCTTTCCCCTATCCCTCTCTCTATCCCCCTCAAACCTTTCCCTCTCTCTATCCCTCTCTAACCTTTCCCCTATCCCTCTCTCTATCCCCCTCTAACCCAGCACACTCTCTGTCTCCCTCTAACCTTTCCCCTTTCCCTCTCTCTATCCCTCTCCAACCTTTCCCCTATACCTCTCTCTACCCCCTCTAACCCAGCCTGCTCTCTGTCTCCCTCTAACCTTTCCCCTATCCCTCTCTCTACCCCCTCTAACCCAGCCCGCTCTCTGTCTCCCTCTAACCTTTCCCCTATCTCTCTCTCTACCCCCTCTAACCCAGCCCGCTCTCTGTCTCCCTCTAACCTTTCCCCCATACCTCTCTCTACCCCCTCTAACCCAGCCCGCTCTCTGTCTCCCTCTAACCTTTCCCCTATCTCTCTCTCTACCCCCCTCTAACCCAGCCTGCTCTCTGTCTCCCTCTAACCTTTCCCCTATCCCTCTCTCTACCCCCCTCTAACCCAGCCCGCTCTCTGTCTCCCTCTAACCTTTCCCCTATCCCCTATCCCCACTCCCCTTCTACCTTCATCTTTCTATTTAAACTAGGTGTGCGGGCTTATGAACAGTCTGAGTAGTAGGCAGGTGTTCAAGCTTGTTTGGGTAAGATTAGGAAAAAAGGGAAAATGACACTGGAAGATAATTGATAGGATAATATTCTGTATGTGGTTTGTATTTGTGTTGTGCTTTTGTATTGTGTATTTCTGTGAGGTTTGAACGTGTGTGTTAGAGAGAGTTTGTGGGTCATATGTAGCCTCTATGGAGAGTGTAACTTTATATGACTACCTGTGGATCGGTGTGAAACTGCCCTACTGACACTGAGCCACTGACTGACTGACTACCTGTGGATCGGTGTGAAGCTGCCCTACTGACACTGAGCCACTGACTGACTGACTACCTGTGGATCGGTGTGAAGCTGCCCTACTGACACTGAGCCACTGACTGACTGACTACCACTGAGCCACTGACTCACTGACTGACACTGACTGACTGACTACCTGTGGATCGGTGTGAAGCTGCCCTACTGACACTGAGCCACTGACTGACTGACTACCTGTGGATCGGTGTGACTGACACTGAGCCACTGACTGACTGACCTGTGGATCGGTGTGAAGCTGCCCTACTGACACTGAGCCACTGACTGACTGACTACCTGTGGATCGGTGTGAAGCTGCCCTACTGACACTGAGCCACTGACTACCTGTGGATCGGTGTGAAGCTGCCCTACTGACACTGAGCCACTGACTGACTGACTATCTGTGGATCGGTGTGAAGCTTCCCTACTGACACTGAGCCACTGACTGACTGACTACCTGTGGATCGGTGTGAAGCTGCCCTACTGACACTGAGCCACTGACTACCTGTGGATCGGTGTGAAGCTGCCCTACTGACACTGAGCCACTGACTGACTGACTACCTGGGCCTTTGAAGGAGTAGTTCTGTTCCGTCTGATTGTGTGGGAGTCTATGTGTGTTTATGTAGCCTATTTTAGAGCTCCCAGTGTGTCATTTTACAGATCAGTATCAGGCTGCCCCACTGACTGACTGACTACCTGGGCCTTTGTAGGAGTAGTTATGTTCCGTCTGATTGTGTGGGAGTCTGTGTGTGTTTATGTAGCCTATTTTAGAGCTCCCAGTGTGTCATTTTACAGATCAGTATCAGGCTGCCCCACTGACTGACTTTTAGTGTGTGTGTGTGTGTGTGTGTGTGTGTGTGTGTGTGTGTGTGTGTGTGTGTGTGTGTGTGTGTGTGTGTGTGTGTGTGTGTGTGTGTGTGTGTGTGTGTGTGGTCGGTCGTGAGTGTGTATGTGTATATCAGTAAAAAAAAAAAATAGGTGGGTAAACGCTTATGGCCGTTTGCGGTTTTCATGGTGAATAAAGTAACCGTCCTTCTGTTTTCATAGCATTTTTCCACGGTTGGAGGGTAAACGGTGATGCTCAATACAAAAAGGTGCGTAAGAGGCATATACGTGCATTTACCCTCCGCTACACCACTGGTGTGTGTAATCTGTGTATGTAACCTCCGTTATCCTTCCCACTGTGTAACTTTACCTTATTACCTGTACGTGGATCCGTGTCAGGCTGCCCCACTGACATAATGACTGACTGGCCTCCTCCTCGCTCCACGTGAACATGCCTGCTCTAACCCAGTTAGGCTGCTTCCATTACAGGGAGAGAGAGTGTGTGTGTCCATCACACACACACACGCGCCTGCCTTTGTGCCCCAGTGCTCTATTTCCGTCCATAGAGACAGACTGACAGCTGTGGTCCAGAGTCGTGCGTCACCTATTCCAGCCAGTTGGACCCTAACACACTGATCAGGCTTGTGTCCCAAATGGCACCCTATTCCCAATATAGTGCACTACTTTTTTTTTTTTTTTTACCAGGGCCAATGTCAAAAGTATACCAAACATGAGGAACACTTTCCTAATATTGAGTTGCACCCCCTTTTGCCCTCAAAACAGCCTCAATTCGTCGAGACGTACTCTACAAGGTGTGGAAAGCGTTCCACAGGGATGCTGGCCCATGTTGACTCCAGTCCTTCGCACAGTTGTGTCAAGTTGGCTGGATGTCCTTTGGCTGGTGGATCATTATTGATACACACAGGAAACTGTTGAGTGTGGAAAAACCCAGCAGTGTTGCAGTTGTTGAAACAAACCGGTGTGCCTGGCACCTACTACCATACAGTACCCCATTCAAGAGCACTTCAATCTCTTGTCTTGCCCATTCACCCTCTGTATGGCACACAGACACAATCCATGTCTCAAGGGTTAAAAATCCTTCTCTAACTTGTCTCCTCCCCTTCATCTACACTGATTGAAGTGGATTTAACAGGTGACGTCAATAAGGGATCATAGCCTTCACCTGGTCAGTCTACCGTGCATTCGTAAAGTATGCAGACCAAGTCAAAACGTTTTCAGACCTTTTACTTATTTTGTTGAAGCAGCTTTGGCAGTGATTACAGCCTCTTGGGTATGACACTACAAGCAAGGCTGTAACGTAACAAAATGTGGAAAAAGGGAAGGGTTCTGAATGCACTGTACAGTGCCTTGCGAAAGTATTCGGCCCCCTTGAACTTTGCAAACTTTTGCCACATTTCAGGCTTCAAACATAAAGATATAAAACTGTATTTTTTTGTGAAGAATCAACAACAAGTGGGACACAATCATGAAGTGGAACGACATTTATTGGATATTTCAAACTTTTTTAACAAATCAAAAACTGAAAAATTGGGCGTGCAAAATTATTCAGCCCCTTTACTTTCAGTGCAGCAAACTCTCTCCAGAAGTTCAGTCAGGATCTCTGAATGATCCAATGTTGACCTAAATGACTAATGATGATAAATACAACCCACCTGTGTGTAATCAAGTCTCCGTATAAATGCACCTGCACTGTGATAGTCTCAGAGGTCCGTTAAAAGCGCAGAGAGCATCATGATGAACAAGGAACACACCAGGCAGGTCCGAGATACTGTTGTGAAGAAGTTTAAAGCCGGATTTGGATACAAAAAGATTTCCCAAGCTTTAAACATCCCAAGGAGCACAGTGCAAGCGATAATATTGAAATGGAAGGAGTATCAGACCACTGCATATCTACCAAGACCTGGCCGTCCCTCTAAACATTCAGCTCATACAAGGAGAAGACTGATCAGAGATGCAGCCAAGAGGCCCATGATCACTCTGGATGAACTGCAGAGATCTACAGCTGAGGTGGGAGACTCTGTCCATAGGACAACAATCAGTTGTATATTGCACAAATCTGGCCTTTATGGAAGAGTGGCAAGAAGAAAGCCATTTCTTAAAGATATCCATAAAAAGTGTCGTTTAAAGTTTGCCACAAGCCACCTGGGAGACACACCAAACATGTGGAAGAAGGTGCTCTGGTCAGATGAAACCAAAATTGAACTTTTTGGCAACAATGCAAAACGTTATTTTTGGCGTAAAAGCAACACAGCTCATCACCCTGAACACACCATCCCCACTGTCAAACATGGTGGTGGCAGCATCATGGTTTGGGCCTGCTTTTCTTCAGCAGGGACAGGGAAGATGGTTAAAATTGATGGGAAGATGGATGGAGCCAAATACAGGACCATTCTGGAAGAAAACCTGATGGAGTCTGCAAAAGACCTGAGACTGGGATGGAGATTTGTCTTCCAACAAGACAATGATCCAAAACATAAAGCAAAATCTACAATGGAATGGTTCAAAAATAAACATATCCAGGTGTTAGAATGGCCAAGTCAAAGTCCAGACCTGAATCCAATCGAGAATCTGTGGAAAGAACTGAAAACTGCTGTTCACAAATGCTCTCCATCCAACCTCACTGAGCTCGAGCTGTTTTGCAAGGAGGAATGGGAAAAAATTTCAGTGTGCAAAACTGATAGAGACATACCCCAAGCGACTTACAGCTGTAATCGCAGCAAAAGGTGGCGCTACAAAGTATTAACTTAAGGGGGCTGAATAATTTTGCACGCCCAATTTTTCAGTTTTTGATTTGTTAAAAAAGTTTGAAATATCCAATAAATGTCGTTCCACTTCATGATTGTGTCCCACTTGTTGTTGATTCTTCACAAAAAAATACAGTTTTATATATTTATGTTTGAAGCCTGAAATTCAAGGGGGCCGAATACTTTCGCAAGGCACTGTATGTCATGGAAAGAGCAGGTGTCCTAAATGTTTTGTATACTCAGTGTATAGGGAATAGAGTGGAATTTGGGACGCTGACCTTTATTTAAAGTAGACCTGTATTTATAATGTCTCTAATTTATTCAACCATGATTGAAAACTCAGGACCAGTCTTAATCAGAGATCAGTCTATGTGCCTGCGTGCGTGTGTTTCTGTCTATGTGTCTGTCCATGCGTGTTTGTAGGCCTGTGTGTGTGTGTGTGTGTGTGTGTGTGTGTGTGTGTGTGTGTGTGTGTGTGTGTGTGTGTGTGTGTGTGTGTGTGTGTGTGTGTGTGTTTGTTTGTTTGTTTGTTTGTTTGTTTGTTTGTTTGTTTGTTTGTTTGTTTGTTTGTTTGTTTAGTTGCATGATGCAGATATGGGGCGAGAACAAAACGCCTGTTATGTCCCGTAACAGCAGGTGGTTGGGGCCTGTGGATATGTCTTTTCATGACGTGTGTAACAGCCAGATGGAGTAGAAGGCTGAGACTAATCTAAACAGCTAATCTGGTTATAGACCCACCATGGTGTCCATCACTGACTGTCAACACGCTGGTTACTACTTCAACACATAAGCTACCGCTGGCTATTAAGTTGACTTGTACTGTGCATACAAATATAGTCCATTACTGACTGTGTTCAGGCTGGCTACTACTTAACCATGGAATATACTGTGTACTGCTGGCAAATAGGTTGAGACATATACTGTACATACAAATGTACTGTAGGCCTACTTAGGCTTATAGAGAATTCAGCGAACATCATGGATTCCATTACTGACTGTCAACACGCTGGCTGGTTACTACCAGCACTGGATTACCGAAAGGCCAAGCAGGGTTTTTAGTTGATGGTTGGGGGCCACCCAGATAGCATATAAACACGTCATAAGCAATGCCAAAATGTGTAGAATTGTAGGAAATTAGCTTAAAACGGCAACTTTTTCTCTCCGCCTCCTGACAAAATGTGTAGATTTGCAGGAAATTGTCTGTAAAACAGCACAATTTTCTCTCAGCTTCATGGAAAAATGTGTAGAATAGCATTTTATAACTGCAAATGTCTCACTCTGCCCAATGGCAAAATGTGTTGAAATGCAGGAAGTTTTGGGAGTTGGGGGGGCCCTCTGGCGGTAGATGCCCCGGGGCCCCAAATGCATTAGTCCAGCCCTGGTTACTACTAGAACTTCAACACATAAGACATAAGCTTCTGCTGGCTAATAGGCTGACTTATACTGAAGGCCTACATGTACTTAGGCTTTTGGAGATAACATTGCATAACCTCATGGAGTCCATCACTGTCAACAGGCTGACACTACTTAGATACATGACTATTAGCACCCACTTACACTTACTGGTCTCACTGTAGGTTACTGTTGGCTAATAGATGGAGCCAAATCAAATTTGATTTGCCGCTTAAACATATTTTGCAGATGTTATCCCCAGTGCAGCGAAACGCTTATGTTTCTAGCTTCAACAGTGAAGTAATACCAAACAATACAATACACACAAATTCCCAAAATCAAAATGAAGAAATATCAGAATGAGCAATATCAGAGTCCAGAATATATGATGGTGTGTATATATTGTATGGACAGTATATGAATATAAAATGTGTGTACAGCATTAGTATATAAATCAGTGTGTAAACCAGTGGGTAAACCTTATTAAAGTGACCAGTGTTAATGACTGTAGTGCCTTCAGAAAGTATTCACACTCTTTTTCCACATTTTGTTGTGTTACAAAGTGGGATTAAAATGGATTTAATTGACATTTTTCGTCAACAATTTACACAAAATACTCTGTCAAAGTCGAAGTAAAATTCTAACATTTGTCAAATAAAAGGTGAAAAATAAAACACTGATATACTGTATCTTGGTTAGACAAGTATTCAACCCTCTGTCAATACATGTTAAAATCACCTTTGGCAGTGATTACAGCTGTGAGTCTTTCCGGGTAAGTCTCTAAGATCTTTACACACCTGGATTGTGCCACATTTGCCTTTTTATTCTTTTCAAAATTCTTCAAACTCTGTCAAAGTGGTTGTTGGTCATTGCTAGACAACCATTTTCAGGTCTTGCCATAGATTTTCATTGCTGATTTAAGTCAAAACTGTATCTCGGACACTCAGGAACATTCACTGTCTTCTTGGTAAGCAACTCCAGTCAAGATTTGGTCTTGTGTTTTAGGCTATTGTTCTGCTGTAAGGTGAGTTATTCTCCCAGTGTCTGGTGGAAAGCAGACTGATCCAGGTTTATGCCTGTGCTTACCTACATTCTGTTAAAAAAAAATATCCAGAAAAACTCCTCAGTCCTTAACGATTACAAGCATACTCATAACATGATGCAGCCAACACTATGCTTGAAACTACAGTAAATCACCAAAATTATGTGGACGCCTCGTCAAATGAGTGGATTCGGCTATTTCAGCCACTCCCATTGCTGACAGGTGTATAAAATCAAGCACACAGCCATGCAATCTCCAAAGACAAACATTGGTAGTAGAATCCGTACTGAAGAGTTCATCGAATGTCAATGTGGCACTGCCATAGGATGCCACCTTTTCCAACAAGTCCATTCGTCACATTTCTGCCCTGCTAGAGCTGCCCCGGTCAACTGTAAGTGCTGTTAATGTGAAGTGGAAACGTCTAGGAGCAACAACAGCTCAGCCGCGACGTGGTAGGCCACACAAGCTCACAGAATGGGCCCGCTGAGTGCTGAAGCGTGTAGCGTGTAGCGTCTAGAAATTGTCCTCGCTTGCAACACTAACTACCGAGTTCCAAACAGCCCTGGAAGCAACATCGGCATAATAACTGTTCATCGGGAGCTTCATGAAATGGGTTTCCATGGCCGAGTAGTCGCACACAAACCTAAGATCGCAATGCTCAATGCCAAGCATGAGGCAGCAGTCTCTAAGGTGCAGGGTGGAGTACTGGGTGGTTGCTGAGTAAGTTCAGGGCAGGTTACTGGGCAGAGGCCGGCTAGTGGGGACTATTTAACAGGCCTGGAGATAGAAGCTGTTTTTCAGTCTCTCTCTCCCAGCTTTGATGCACCTGTACTGTCTCCGCCTTCTAGGTTGTGCAGGGTGAACAGGCAGTGGTTTGGGTGGCTGAGGTCCTTGATGATCTTCTTGGCCTCCCTGTGACAACAGGTGCTGTAGATAGGGTGTTCCAAAACTGTTTCACTCAGGTCCCCATTCCAACATTGCGGAACATCCCGCCTCTGCGCACGTGCATTTCTATTGGCACAAGCACTGTTCATGACACAAACTGTTCACAACCCTCTTATTGGTAGAAATAACATTCTGCAGGTTTATAGCTTATTTCCTGCAATTCTACACATTTTGTTGTGGGGCTCAGAATTTTTTTGCCGTTTTAAAAGCAATTTTTTTTGCAATTCTATACATTTCGCCATGTTTGTGTGACTCAAACATTACAATAAAATTTGTGGGATAAAAAATCTAGCTAAAACATGATAGCTGACTTGGGCTAGTTGATCTGGACATTTCTGATAAGTTATAAATAGCTCTCTTTGGTCTGCAATGACTGACAGTTTGGGAACCACTGCTGTAGATATCCTGAAGCTAGTGTTCCCCTGGTTATACGTTGGGCTGACCGCATCACCCTCTGGAGAGCCCTGCGGTTGCAGACTGACAAATTGGCATACCAGGCGGTGCTACAGCCCGACAGGATGCTCTCAATGGTGCATCTGTAGAAGTTTGCGAGTTTCCTAGGGGGTCCTAGACAGTGTGGTAAAGAAGGTGCAACAGCTCCTCTTACCACACTGTCTGTGTGGATGGACAATTTCAGGTTGTCAGTGATGTGCACACTGAGGAATTGAAGCTTTTCACCCTCCACTGCGGCCCTGTCAATGTGGATAGGGTGTACTTTCTCTGCTGTCTCCTGTAATCCATGTTCAGCTCTTTTAGTTTTGTTTACATTTAGGGAAAGGTTATTTTCCTGGCCCTCACCTCCTCCCTGTAGGCTTTCTTGTCGTTGTGGTAATCAGACGTACCACTGTAATGTCATCTGCAAACTTGATGATTGAGTTGGAGACGTGCATGGCCACGCAGTCATGGGTGAACAGGGAGTACAGGAGGGGGCTGAGCACACACCCTTGTGGGGCCCTCGTGTTGAGGATCAGCGTAGCGGAGGTGTTGTTGCCTACCTTCACCACCTCGAAGTCCAGGTCCCAGTGAGATAGGGCGGGGTTCAGACCCAGGGCCCTGAGCTTAGGGATGAGCTTGAAGGGGACTATGGTGTTGAACGCTGAGCTGTAGTCATTGAACAGCATTCTTGCATACTGTAGGTATTCCTCTTGTCCAGATTGAATAGGGCAGTGCGATGGCATCATCCTTGGGATCTGTTTGGGCGGCATGAAAATTGTAGTAGGTCTAGGGTGTAGGGTAATGTGGAGGTGATATGATCCTTAACTAGCCTCTTAAAGCACTTCATGATGACCGAAATGAGTACTACGGGACGATAGTCATTTAGTTCAGTTACCTTTGCTTTCTTGGATACAGGAACAATGGTGGACATCTTGAAGCAGGTGGGGACAACTGATTGGGATAGGGAGAGATTGAATATGTCCGCAACACTCCAGCGAGCTGTTCTGCACATGCTCTGAGGATGCGGCTTGGGACGCCATCTGGGCCGGCGACGTTGTGAGGGTTAACACGCTTCAATTTCATAAGTTACAGTATGTTCCTGTCCTCACACTAGCATGCCACTTAAAATGCATGCAGCAGCATGCCCAATACATTGCTTCATTCAAATGAATATGCTAGTGTAGATATTGGAATGGGGTCGTACTGTTACTGTACATACAAATATACTGTATATAGACCAATGGAAATGCAATACATTACAGACCTAAATACATATTAATATCTACACATTACAATTGTGTAATATATAACTACAGCAGATATGTGGGTTATTATTGACAATATACAGCAGATTGAGTCATATAGGCATATATAGTGACTGTACAAAACATTAAGAGCATGACTTAGACTGACCAGGTGAATCCAGGAGAAAGCTCATTGATGACACTTGTTAAATCCACTTCAATCAGTGTAGATGAAGGGGAGGAGACCAGTTGAGCTGACAGCCCCTTTGCACTGTTTCGCTATGGTTTTAGTCATCAATCTAGCAAGAGGCCAATATTTTATTAAAGAATTAGTGTCCCCCCCTGGCTTTCAACTGGGATTGTTTGTCTCAGAAAAAAACACTTTTTAACCCATATGATCTAGTACACAATAAAAGTATCATAAAACATACAAATATGATGAGATGATATTATTTAAACATTGTAACATTGAATAAGCCTTTTCATCCTTTATAATATGTCCATATATAGTTCTAATCTGTTTCAGAAACATCTACATCTACCTTCTTTATTACTTTACCAAACATATATCATATTAGTGATAGTCAAATTCTATCAAATTTGTGAAAGTCTAAATCAACATTTGGGCCATTTAAACAGCAAACTTTTCTCCTATAGACAAGGGGAGAAGGGCTATGTAAATGGCTCAATTTTGACGTTCTGCCGCCAACATAAAACAATTGTTTGACTTCCACACAAAATTACTTATTTACTTATTTTAAGATTAAGGAAGTTCGTAGGTGGCATTGTTTCTCGTAGAGCTATGAAAGATTGCTTTGCCATGTCTGTGCTGTCAAGCTGGATAAATGTTTATCTAAGGACCACCCCTTTGAAATAACATTGCAGTGAAGTGATAGAAATGGATGTATTGATGTAGCCGGCCACCAGAGGGAGGCAAATACAAGTTTATTAGACAGGGGACATTTACATGGTCCTTGGAAGGTATGGATTGCTGTGTTCTGACGTATAAAATGGTGGGAAATCAATAAAATAAGTAATGTAAACATATACACTACCATTCAAAAGTTTGGCGTCACTTAGAAATGTCCTTGTTTTTGACAGAAAAGCACATTAATGGAAATCTACATAGGCGTACAGACGCCCATTATCAGCAACCATCACTCCTGTGTTCCAATGGCACGTTGTGTTAGTTGATCCAAGTTTATCATTTTAAAAGGCTAATTGATCATTAGAAAACCCTTTTGCAATTATGTTAGCACAGCTGAAAATTGTTGTTCTGATTAAAGAAGCAATAAAACTGGCCTTCGTTAGACTAGTTGAATATTTGGAGCATTAGCATTTGTGGGTTCGATTACAGGCTAAAAATGGCCAGAAACAAAGAACTTTCTTCTGAAACTCATCAGTCTATGAAATTAAGGCTATTCCATGCGAGAATTTGCCAAGAAACTGAAGATCTCGTACAACGCTGTGTACTACTCCCTTCACAGAACAGCACAAACAGGCTCTAACCAGAATAGAAAGGGGAGTGGGAGGCCCCGGTGCACAACTGAGCAAGAGGACAAATACAATAGAATGTCTAGTTTGAGAAACAGACGCTTCACAAGTCCTCAACTGGCAGCTTCATTAAATAGTACCCGCAGAACACCAGTCTCAACGTCAACAGTGAATAGGAAACTCCGGGATGCTAGCCTTCTAGGCAGATGCAAAGAAAATGCCATATCTCAGACTGGCCAATAAAAAGAAAAGACTTAGATGGGCAAAAGAACACAGACACTGGACAGAGGAACTCTGCCTAGAAGGCCAGCATCCCGGAGTCGCCTCTTCACTGTTGACGTTTAGACTGGTGTTCTTAATGTTTTGTACACTCAGTGTATATGCCAGGGCTCTCCAACCCTGTTCCTGGAGAGCTACCATCCTGTAGGTTTTCACTCCAAACCTAATCTAGCACACATGATTATAATAATTAGCTGGTTGAAAAGCTGAATCAGGTTAGTTACAACTGGGGTTGAAGAGAACCTACAGGAGGTTAACTCTCCAGGAACAGGGTTGGAGAACCTGGTATAGGCCAACGGATATGGTACAAACATATAATAGTAATATGTTCTAAAAACGTAAAAACACAAATCAATGTTTGGAATGAGATAGCTGGGTCATTTTCTAAACACTTTCCTGCTGTAGTGATAGAGTAGAACATACAGTTGATTGGCAGTCTTAGAGGCAGTAGGCATGGAATGGGCATAGTGTGAGTATGATGTGTTGGATCTGTAAATGCCAACATACCTAGGATGGTGTTAGTGCCTCTCCATGACATACTATACACACACACACACACGCACGCGCACACACACACACACACACACACACACACACACACACACACACACACACACACACACACACACACACACACACACACACACACACACACACACACACACACACACACACACACACACACACACACACAGCAGTTAGCCCAGTGGCCTACTTCCTATTCCCCTAGTTCTATTTTTGCAGGGCTCTGCCACCTGCTGTCCTTTTTGATCCCACTCCCACATTAAGTTGAAAGTGTTAGAGTCAGAATGCTTTTTAGTCTGGTGTGCTGCTTTTAGTGTTTCCAGATGATGTCCATAGTGTCACAGCAAGTTATTTCTTCTCCATCTCCGATAAAATGTAAGGCCTGATGAGGGTTGCCTGGTTAAGGTCTTTCTTCCCTCCCTACTCCTCCCTCTTTTCTCCCCCTCTTCCCCCTTTCTTTCCCTTAATGTAATAGACATCCATGGAGATCTGTCGACTGTAAGGTCAATTTAGGATCTGAAGGGGTGTTTGTGTGTGAAGGGCCAAGATTGACCTACATTTCACTGAGCACTTCGAACCCCCCCCCCCTCTCCCTTCCTATCCCCTTGCCCCTCCCTCCCCCAAGGCCTTACCCTCCTTAATGCTTTTATGAGACGCTATCTCTCTCTCCCGCTACCTCTCTCTTTCCCTATCTCTCTCTGTCCCTCGACTTACCGCTACCGCTACCTCTCTTTCTCTCTCTCTACCTCTACTGTACCTCTCTACCCCTCTCTCTCCCTCTCTCTCTCCCTCCCTTTCCATCTCCCTCTCTCCCTTAGTTTCCTTCATTCTCTCTTTCTGTTTCTCCTTCTGTCTCTCTCTCTCCTCCTTTCTATCAGTATTGGTTGTGGTGAGGCTTAGACTGGCTGTTTTCATACATCTACTTACACAAACACCCCCAGACACACACCTACACTCTTAGAAAAAAGGGTTACAAAAGGGATTGTCAGCTAATAGGAGAACCCTTTTTGGTTCCAGTTAGAACCCGCTTTGGTTCCAACCCTCTGTGTAAAGGCTTCTACATGGAACCAAAAAGGGTTCTTCAAAGGGTTATCCTACAGCCTATTATCCATTTTTAGGTTCTAGGTAGCACCTTCTTTCTAAGGGTGTAGCCATCTAACCTAATTGTTACAGAGAACTGTTTGGGGGGATGGGTGGTGCTAGGCAGCAGACAGGGGTAAGCTGAACTGCTCAGCAGTCAGGCATGTAGCCAAGCATGTTAGAGAGGCATGTCTCTATTTCTACACAACAACAACCCCAACCCTCCCTGACCCACATCTACACTACACCAAGAGTTTGTCCCAAATGCCCCCCGATTCCCTTTACAATACACTATTTTGACCAGGACCTGATGTTTTAATACTGAAGCTTATGTGCTACAATTAGAAAATAAAGATTTTACAAAAGTTAGAAGATTGGAAATGAGCAGGATGTGAAACTAAGCAACTAAGGGTATCAGGATGTATTAACTTGTTGCAATTTATAAAAGTTGAACGTTTGCTAGCAAGGAATGGTTCTACAAATGAATTCACTCATTCTGGCTCAGTATACAAAACAGTTCCACAGTGTTCCTCTCCTATCACTGTAAAGTTTGTTTCCTATCCGTTTGATTGAATAATTGAGTCATGTTGACATGTCCCTCTCTCTAACCAGTAGAACCATTAGGACCCAGAGGAAATGACTAGCAACATGCCCGTCGTCGGACGGGGCCACACTGTCCTCTACTTCCCCCATCTCTCTCTCTCTCTCCCCTCCTGGAGGACCTGAGCCCTAGGACCATGCCTGGCCTGACGACTCTTGGCTGTCCCCGTCCCCAGTCCTCTTGGCTGTCCCCGTCCCCAGTCCTCTTGGCTGTCCCCGTCCCCAGTCCTCTTGGCTGTCCCCGTCCCCAGTCCTCTTGACTGTCCCCGTCCCCAGTCCTCTTGGCTGTCCCCGTCCCCAGTTAGTAGTCGTGCTACTAACCCAGTTTCTGCTGTTCTGCCTGCAGCTATGGAACCCTGACCTGTTTACCAGACGTGCTACCTTGTCCCGGAACTGCTGTTTTCGAACCCCCTCCCTCCCTACCGCACCTGCTGTCTCGACCTCTGAATGCTCGGCTATGAAAATCCACCTGACATTTCCTCCTGAGGTGCTGACCTGTTGCACCCTCTATAACCACTATGATTATTACTGGTTGTACTCTTATAATCTCCACCCGGCACAGTCGGAAGAGGACTGGTCACCCCTCAGAACCTGGTTCCTCTCTAGGTTTCTTCCTAGGTTCCTGCATTTCTAGGGAGTTTTCTACATCTGCATTGCTTGCTCTTTGGGGTTTTAGGCTGGGTTTCTGTATAAGCACTTTGTGACATCTGCTGATGCAAAAAGGACTTTATAAATACATTTGATTGATTGATTGATTGATTGATTGATTGATGTCTTGGCAGCCTGATGACCTGACAGCCTGATGACCTGACAGCCTGATGACCTGACAGCCAGATGACCTGACAGCCTGATGACCTAACAGCCAGATGAGAGTGGAAACTGTTGTTTGTGGAAAGAAGCAACTATTGCGTAACATACACCCCTGTCACATGTAAGATGAGGCAGTGGTAAAGATTGTTGATTTGAGAGAACACACTTTGGTTTAGATTAGAAGGAGGGGAATATGAGAGATAGAACAGAGTACAGAATTTACTTGTGGTTCATTTACTTGCCTGCATCGAGTCACACCCAGACAACATGTAGAAACCCAAAATGCATATGCACTCACGAACTCCCTCACCCCCTCCATACTCACTCACTCACCAACATACAGTGTTAACACTCTGTGTTTTTCCTCCCTGCCTCCCTCCCTCCCTCCTCATTCCATCCCTCCCTCCCCTCTGACCTACATCCAGCATCAGAGTGGTGGTTATGTAACTCTGGGTTGTGTTATTCACGACAGGCTCAGACCCAGACCCAGACCCATTGCATTGGCTTCACTTCGCGAGGGGTGGATCTCTATACACTCTGCAGTCACACACACACACACACACACACACACACACACACTGTGTTCTACGGTACTGTGTTCTACGGTATTAAACTGTATTTCCAGACAGGAAGTTGGGTAGACCGGGAGCCCATAAACCACACCAGGGCCACTAATGCTATATTATAGGCTACTGTACACCTGTGTGTGTGTGTGTGTGTGTGTGTGTGTGTGTGTGTGTGTGTGTGTGTGTGTGTGTGTGTGTGTGTGTGTGTGTGAGAGAGAGAGAGAGAGTATAAGATAATAGCAGAATAGAATCTTCCTTGATGAAAGAAAACAGTGTTCTAGTGCTGTGTATCCCAGGGTAACAGGGCGGGACACTGGTAGGCCTATTACCTTATTTCCTGCTACTGATTATGGCAAACATTTCAAATCCCACCTGTGGCTGTTCTACACAGGTTACTGTTTTTTGTCATGAATCTTGTTCTGGAGGCAGCTCTGCAGAGTGGTCACTAGCTGGCACAGCCACAAAATCTGATTTTAAATCTAACCGTAACCACACTGTTAACCCTAATGCCTAACCCTAACTTTAAATTAAGACCAAAAAGCAAAAAAGAATCAGTTGCAAAGTCAAAATTGTCTATCTAATGGGAAATTGCTCAGTTCTTACTCCAGGACAAGACTCATTACAATAAACGTCAACCTGCCTGTTCTACAATGATGACATGTCTTTGCACCAAAATGGTGGCACTCCTTACTACCTTTTGCCCTTAGCCTCAAACCGCTCAAATGTCTTTCCTTCAAGCCTAATCAAAATGTGCACAAGCTTATCAGATGGTATCAGTGTGAACATCAAAGACTCCCACGTCTTGTTTTGCTTTTACTTCAGCTGAAGTTACGTCAGTAACAATAGCAGGAAGTCAACAAGGTCTGTGGCCTCTAGCATTAGGTAGTTTCACCCATAGTGATTTGTCTATGTACAATATGAGGAGGCTGTGTTTAATAGGGGTTGAGTTACTGATGTGTGTGCGTGTGCGTGTGCGTGCGTGTGCGTGCGTGTGTGCGTGCGCGCGCGCTGCTTTGATGAGTTTGTCCGAGTTGACACTGCAGAGGCATGTGACGTAACCTCCCTCCCTCCCTCTCCACTCCTCACTCTGAATTCCCCTTCTCTTCCCTCAACCCTCATCCTCCTCTCTGCCCCTCCCTAATGACCTACTTTTCCATTGAGCTGCTTTCGCAAGCTTCTGCATACTACAGCTTTAGAAAAAAAAGGGTTGAAAAAAAGAGGGGGAGCGATGGGGGGAAAGAGGGAGAGAGAAGGGAAGTGAACCGGTAGAGTCTATCTATACTTACATACACAAAGCACTGCGGTTTTCTACGGAATGTCACCATGAATACATCCCAAACGGCACTCTATTTCCTATATAGTGCACTACTTTTGACCAGAAATATATGGACTATATAGGGGATAGGATACCATTTGGGACATAGCCTTGCTATGACTGACTGGCTGCCGTGGCAACGTCTATAAGCCCAGCCAGAGGGGAAATGTACAAGCTAGGATAGAGCCCATAGCTGTCTGGTAACTAATCACCAGCAACAGGGTGTCTGTGTTCCTGAACTGATGCACGGAACACCATTAAGTCATAATCTCTCTACTATATCTATAGATTCACTGATAGAAGATGGAGGAAGACGGAGGGATGTTATTCTTTTTATTACAGGAAATGAATGGTAATGATTGTGTTGGTTAGGTTGTGTTGGTTAGGTTGTGGTGGTTAGGTTGTGGTGGTTAGGTTGTGGTGGTTAGGTTGTGATGGTTAGGTTGTGGTGGTTAGGTTGTGGTGGTTAGGTTGTGGTGGTTAGGTTGTGATGGTTAGGTTGTGGTGCTTAGGTTGTGGTGGTTAGGTTGTGGTGGTTAGGTTGTGATGGTTAGGTTGTGGTGGTTAGGTTGTGGTGGTTAGGTTGTGGTGCTTAGGTTGTGGTGCTTAGGTTGTGGTGGTTAGGTTGTGGTGGTTAGGTTGTGATGGTTAGGTTGTGGTGCTTAGGTTGTGGTGGTTAGGTTGTGGTGGTTAGGTTGTGGTGGTTAGGTTGTGGTGCTTAGGTTGTGGTGCTTAGGTTGTGTGGTGGTTGGTGGTTGTGGTGGTTAGGTTGTGGTGGTTAGGTTGTGATGGTTAGGTTGTGGTGGTTAGGTTGTGGTGGTTAGGTTGTGGTGGTTAGGTTGTGGTGGTTAGGTTGTGGTGGTTAGGTTGTGGTGGTTAGGTTGTGGTGGTTAGGTTGTGTGGTTAGGTTGTGGTTAGGTTGTGGTGGTTAGGTTGTGGTGGTTAGGCAGTGACTTGCATTTACATGTTTGCTTATTACGTAATGATTTGATGATTGTAAGTATGTTCGAGGCTTGTTATAGAATGTAATATGTAATACACCTTTTAGGGTATATATTACCATATTCCCAATAGATTGATTGTAAATTGACTTGTGAATGGCACTTGGAGTGTTTCATTTATATTATTTCAAGTAATGAATGATGAATAACAGAACCTATAAATACTAGCTAGTCACTGTTATTCTCATCATGTTAGAATACTTTGAAATATTACCATGGCAACAAAGTGACTTGTGGCTTTTGATAATGTTTGATTGATATTATTGTACATCATTTACTGATAACTGACTCATAATTGCTAACAGTCTATTTATAACGTTTATCACGTAACCATACTGTGAAATATCATCTTGTTCCTGACATCCCAGTGAAAGGAAGCGCTTGTGCTATTTCTTACATCGACAGCATGTTCCAACTGAGGTGCCAACCGACTCAAATTCCTCTAGAGGCATTTTTTTCTTCCAAAGCGGTTATATAATTTGTTATCCGCGCCGTGGTGGGGTGCATTCTGGGACGGATCCCAGTCGGTCACGTAAAAGCCGTTACTGTTTCAGAGCTAGTGACCCTTGACGATCGTATACAACAAATCTAATCATGATGTAACAGGGGGTAAGAAATCTACACCTACCCTATATACTGTACAGTATATACACCATATATACCACATACACCACATACACCACATATGTATGTATGTGGTGTATATACTGTACAGTATATAGGGTGTATGTGTATAAGTAGGTGTAGATATATAGGACTTTACTAGACATATTAGTTTTTATCAAGAGACATACCTTGTACAGTATAGCATCTCTGCTGTTACATAACCTGACCTGAGACCAATGAGTTTACAGTAATAACTCCTGATTACAGGGCTCTGTGGACATTCTCATTCTGTAGATGTATTTCTTTACAAAGAGACACATCTTTATATTATAGCTGATTCAGTGATTATAAATATAAACTGTGACAAATTAGTTTATTCTCTCATGAGATGATTTGTGTGGATATTTCCTAAACCTACTGTAAAAATATATATTATGTAACTTTGTGTGTGAATTACATGTAGCAGCCCTTTCCTGCAGTCAAATGACCTTAGTGGCCTCATGGGTGGAATGTTATTCATATCTTTCATAATTCATAAACATTCTTTTTTAAATGCAGCTGAAAATCCGGTGTTTCTATGTCAAACGTTTTTTGTTATGTTTCAGTCTTCTGTGATGTGTAATATTGGGATGCAAACTCCAAATGTAATACATTTCAACTGTGTGTCCGACATGGTACAGATGTCTTCTTGTTTTAAGCCCATAACCATGTGTGTTAGGTGTCTACTTTTGTTTCATGAAAAGAAACACCATGTGTGACCCTGATTTAACCCACTGCAGTAAAAGGTTCATCTATTTAGAGATGAGATTTATACTATTTCCAAATGAGTTTATATGGATATTTCCATAACAGGAAGCCTGGGCCTATAGTGTACTACATTATAACTGTGTTAGGCATATTAGTTTATATGGATATTTCCATAACAGGAAGCCTGGGCCTATAGTGTACTACATTATAACTGTGTTAGGCATATTAGTTTATATGGATATTTCCATAACAGGAAGCCTGGGCCTATAGTGTACTACATTATAACTGTGTTAGGCATATTAGTTTATATGGATATTTCCATAACAGGAAGCCTGGGCCTATAGTGTACTACATTATAACTGTGTTAGGCATATTAGTTTATCAAGAGACAGATGACACACTGTAGCCACACTATTATATAAACTGAACCCAAAAGTTTTCTGCAAAATGTTGAGGAGCAAAAGCCTCTCACCCATTATGTGATTACTGACTAGAGTGTGAGAGTGTGTAGTAGCTTAGTGTGTGTTTATTTGTTGTACTCAGGACTCTGCCGCCCGGCGGCTTGTGTGTGTGTGTGTCCGTTGGTGGAGTTTAGAGTTTATGACATGAGTAAGTAGGTCACCACGGTTACATCATGGATGTTAGATTCCGGTGCCCTAACTGGCATGGCCGTTGGGACACTGTGTGTGTGTGTGTGTGTGTGTGTGTGTGTGTGTGTGTGTGTGTGTGTGTGTGTGTGTGTATTTCTGGCCGTTGGGACACAGTGTGCTTGTGTGTCACACTGATGCTCCTCACATTACTATTAATCCTCTTTGCCAGGAAAGATGGGAGGGAGGAAGGAGAGGAAAGAAGGAGAGGAGATGGGGAACACTAGAATACTGAAGCTATTTGTGTTTGTATCTGTGTAGAGTTTGACGGCCTCGTTTTAAAAGTTTCGTTCGGTACAGTACTGGACGAAGGGAGGAAGGGACAGAGGAGAAGAGGGGAGGAACACTAAAATACTGAAGATATTTATGTTGCAGAGTTGTAGCTGTGTTTATAGGAGTACAGGACAGAGTCGTAATGATCAGTGTGTTCTGTGCAAAGATGTGTCCTGTAATAAATCATATTTTGGGGAGTTTTGTTCTACATGTTTATGTTTTATATGTCATATAATGTATGTCTACTTTTAAACTGCATAAGTCATCTGCCAACTTGATTGAAATATTTATTTTTCCCCTCAATTTCACCAGTGTTCCATTTATGACCATTTTATCATGTGTGTGAATTATGTTTCACCATTAGACCAGAAAGAGCACAACAAAAGTTTTAAAAAATCACATGAAGCAATACTTTTGATTTATGTTTTTTTCAACATCCTTTTATTTTTCATTGTTTTCAATCTTTCAACAATCAGAATGAGTTGTTGTCATTATAACCATTGCATTACCCATTTCTGGAAAATCAATTTCCTTAACCATCCGGCAAACCACAAACGTTGAACAATATCACAGAGTACAAATGTCAAGGGATCGGGACATGGGTAAAATACATACATTACAGTATCACAATCAGGAAGATACAAGGGGACGGAAAAAACACACAATAACCCCCCAAAAGAACTGAATCAAATAGAAAATAATAATCAAATAATAATAATAACAGTATCCAAGAGAGATAGAGAACTATACATTTATACAGAACGGCCAGTAGGCAGGCACGTGGATGTGAGACGTTTAACTAGTACAGCCTGTATGATCCACAGCTGGTAAAGCAACTCAATGTAAAGGTCAAGATCGGGGATTGGTTCTTTTGACCTATGAAAAGTAGAGGCACCTTTGAGTGAGAAGAGAGTCGTTTCCCCCATTGCTTCTCAAGTGCAATTACTACTTGATTCCTATGATCAGTAAGTCTAATGAATTGACAATTTGTGGAGCTCTGGATTGCAATGTGCTTTTGTATTCATGGTTTTACCGTTCAAAAAGTGTAGGGTGTAGTCTTGTGATATGTTCGGAACTGGCCTTAACAGGGGCTTTCTCTGTGTGTGTGTGTGTGTGTGTGTGTGTGTGTAAGAGGTCAGTAAAAGGTCAATTGACGGTAGGTTGCTCCAGGCATTTGCTAGTGACATGGAATCTAAAAGAAAGAGTTTCTTGCAGCGGTGGTTCATACAGACATTTTTGAAGAAAACAACTTGAGGCATTTCATTGACATTGAGAACGGACTGTACAAAAACTTTCTCACAAGGACAAACTGATAGCTTCTCTTTTTCCACTTCCATTTCTCCTTGTTATTTTTTGTTGTTTTTCATTTTTTTCTTTGTAAAATATATTTAAATATATGTACATTTTATATATCACAGTTATTTACAATCCAAGTGCTTGAAAAATGATTAGGTGTCCTATTCTGCATAAAGCAGGGATAGGTGTTTAGGGAGTAACGGAAACTGGTACAGCTGTTTTGTTGGTGGGGAGGAAGAATGGAACTCATTGTCAGGGGGGTTGGACGTGTTTCTTTGGTCATGGGAATGTTCCCAGAATGCCATACCACCCACAAAGCAATTGGCCACTTGAGAGTTCAAACCAGAGCCTGAAAACAGCATTCCATTTTAACGTTCGTTCTAACCTTCCATTGTGATGTGATGTTTGTCTTTTCCCGAAGGAAAGAAAATGTGAGTTCCATCCATTCCATTCCCCTCATTCTTTTCACTCCACCACATTTGCTGAACCAATAAGTGATCTATTATTATCATTGTTCATGGATTGGATAAATGGATGGAGTGAGGGAAGGGTCCATATAAAAACATGGCGACACAGTGAACCAAGTCTTTTGAATCTGTCTGTGGTGATTGTGAACATCACTTTGACTGTCCTTGTTATTATTATCATCATCATCGAAGAGGAGTGTCTGTTGGCATAGTGGTAGGTGAAAAGGAGCGAGACACCTGATGATGAAGCAAAACTGAGGTTGGTTGTTGGTCGCAGTATCTCAAAGAGTCTTTGGTGCTCCCTTATTCACACCTCTTATTCTTCCTCCCTGCGCTGGATCCCTTTTTGCATTCCTTCCACACCTCCTCTCTTTCTCTTGCTTCCCTCTGCTAGCAGAATTCTGACTCGTTCCCTGCCTCTTTGTTTTCCCCATTGCTATGGCCGCCATGTTGGTGGTTGCTAGGCAGGGCCAGGTAGGGATGCTGGGGATGAGAGGGCGGGGGGGATGTGGAGGAGGCGGGGCTTCTGTTTGGCACCTCCCCCTGATTGGACAGCGCTCTGTATTTCAGGCGGAGCTTGTGGGGCAGGTAGGTGGCCTGATCGTCTCCACTCTGACTCTGTGGCACCGACATCTGTGATGTCGCCCTCTGGTTGTAGCTTCCGACCTCGGAAGAGGAAGATGATGGTGACTCGTCATCGCTAGTGGAACCACCTTCTTTGTCTGAGCTCCTTTGATCACCATCACTGGACGAAGTGTCTTTCCCAGAGTGGGACTCTGTGTAGAAGCCCTCTCCGGCCCTGGGGCCGCCCTCGTAAGTGAGCACTGGGGGCTCCTCCTCATCCAGGGTACTGAGATAGGCGTTGTTGATGTGGTGCTGGTTGGAGGAGTGGCTTGACTTGTTGCCTTCTTCTCTACTGTGGTGGAGGAGCTCTGGGGCGAATCCTTCCTTGTGGCCTCCATCTTGGGTCTGATAAGGGCTGTACTGGCTTCTCTGTGTCTCCTGATGTCTTTGCTGCTCCTCGCGGGCTCTGTACCTTTGGACCTCCTCTGTGATGGTCTCTGTGTTCTCAGACTGTCTGCTTTGTTGGACCTGGGACTGTTGTTGTTCCATGTCCTCTGCTTGCCTCTGGTTCTGGCTCTCCATATAGGAGGAGCTGGGGGAGCGGTACATCTGTATCACACTCCTCTGGGCTGGGGCCGCTACCTGCTGGGGTGCTGGGCTGGCAGACTCCTGGCGGGAGTTGTTCTGGTGGTTGTGGTGGAAGTCCATGGCACAGTCGGCCTCTTGGGACCTGTGTTGGTGGCCACCGTTGAAGGAGATCCCAGTGGGGAGACCAGCATCCATGTCAGTGTCGTTGGACTCCATCTTGATCTCATAGCCCATGGGCTCAGGGCTGGAAGAGTCGTCAGACATGCACCCGTCGGAGAGGGATCCTCTTGGGGAGTATTTTGGGAGTGGGGTGTGGCGTTCCCCTCTGGTGGACTGTTCTGCTTCGGACGAGTCGGAGTTCAGCAGAGTGTTACCACAGGCACTGGAGTACCCGCTACTGGAGAAGTAGGGGTTACCAGCACTGGACTGTCCGTTTCCGATGTTGGAGAGCTGCTGGCTCTTCTCCATGTAGGAAGCAGTGCTGATGAGGCCGAAGCGAAGCTTCAGCTGCAGGAGTTCCGTCTTCAGACGGCTGTTCTCATCATTCAGCGCCATCACACGGTTCTCCAGCACCATGTCGTTCATCCTCCTCTTCTCTCTGGAACGCTTGGCCGCCTCGTTGTTCTTGCGCCGCTTCTCCCAGTAGGAGGCGTCCTTCTTTTCGTCGGAGATGAACTCCCGCTTGCGACGGCTGGACATGCTGTTCTTTGAGCCGCCTTTGGTCTGGCGGCGCGGGACGTCATCGTCACCGGGTCTGGGAGACAGTGGCGGGAGGCTCTCGCTGTAGTTAGAGTATGAGTCTATGTCCAGGTCGTTGTTGTTGTTGTTGGGAGATGCAAAGTGAAGATTCAGGCTTTCCATTGTTGAGTCCTTTTGACCAGATTGGTGATCTGGCATTAAGGCCAAATGGGGGTAAGGGAGAGGATGAAAGTTCGCTGGAGAGAGAACTTATTTGTATTAGCTTTCTCTTTAAGTCGCAGGATCTGCAAAAAACTCGGGGTGATGTATTTGTGCTTCTCTAAGGCTGAACCTCATTGGTTAAATTACGTGACAAAGTTTTGTGAAATGTGAGTTTCAAAGTAGGTTCTTCTGTATTCCTTGAAGTCTCTAGGATGCAGAAGTGAAGTAGGTCAGTTGGTCTACTGGAAGACTTTTTCTTGTAGGCTGGGATCGCTCACGAGGAAACACACTATAGAAAGAGAGAGAATAAGAGAGAGAACATTCATTAGTTACCATAAATACTATGCCTTCCCACTGTGACATACATTAGCCATTCAATGTATTTCAATGTTACTGTACAGTGGTGATGATCGAGACAGAACCTACAGTCCTAGAAACTCATGATGTGATTAGTTCAGGGTATTCTGGAGTTCACATGACTTCATAACTGCGAATCTGACACTTGATCCAAACTGCAATGGATCTGCCATCACTCATACACTGGCATGTCACCATTTGCTTGTGCCCAGAAAGTATACGAGCTACTATGACATAATCATAACATTATGTAAGAAAATGTTTCATCTTGGATTTGAATCTGAACAGTCCTTTTGATCACCTTACACAATCCCTCATACTCAAAAGGACTTTCCTTTGCTAGACGTAACCCTTATTGGAGTTCTGTGGAGGAGAAGGCGGGGTATTGAGGTGGGCCAGCCTGGGGGTATACAGAGAGGGAGGGTGAGTAAGGCAGCAGCACGACCGGTACCCTTCCCACTCCACACACAGGGATATAGGTCAACTCTGCTCAGAGGCTGCTAGGCGGCAGGTAGCCTAGTGGTTCGAGCGTTGGGTTGAATCCCCGAGCTGACAAGCTAAAAAATCTGCCGTTCTGCCCCTGAACAAGGCAGTTAACCCACTGTTCCCCGGTAGACCGTCATTGCAAGTAAGAATTTGTTCTTAACTGACTTGCCAAGTTAAATAAAGGTTCAATAAAATAAAACAAATAGGCGGGTTGTGCAGGTTCTGAGCTGCAGTGTCTAAAGCGCTCTCGGTACAGTGTTGTGTAACAGCGCTGCACCAGACAGTCACATAAGAGGGCCAGTCTGACCTAGTGCCAGGGCTGCGGTTACTGAGGGCTTTCAGGGAGGGAGAAAGGGAAGGAGCGCAAACCATCTATGTATCGACCTCTAATAATGTCCCTCTATAACCTTTATCAGTTGCCAGGCGGGATATTTTTTAAATGTAGCTATGAGGTCACATTGGTCTCTTATGGCACAATTGTCTACAATAATCCATCAAAGAGGTCAACTCAAAGAATCACTAACTTGTGACTTATTGTTGTGTCATAACAGTGGGCTGATGTCCTGAAGCTGACATATGACTTGTTATTCAACTGGCTGTGATTCCCCAACGGCACCAGAGGAGAGAGCCAAGGTCTCTTTTCCTTTATAAAATGCCAGCTAGAGAGGCTGCCAGGTATTACACAACCACAGTTAGTTAGTATGTATCGAGTGCATTCTGTGCCCCTACCGACGGGAAACATTGCTCAACATCCCCTTTTCTCACAAGTCACCAACATCGGTCGGTGGTGTTGCTGCATAAGCAGTTCAGTTGACTCATCGAGATGTTACATAACGTAAATGCGCTAATTCTAGATCTGTTGCGCTGATGATTCAGAGACATTAATTATGCATCACTTAACAGGGCAGTGTGTCCTATCTAGATGTTCTATTTCTCCACTAGAAAAACAGATCTGCGAGGATTCAACGTAATAATCTATCTAGGTCATTACTGTGTTACAATTACTAGTTTATTATTTTTTCTGAAGCAACTCCCTGAGCCAACAAGACTGCATCAGTCAAAACATTGACAGAGTCCGTTGCCGTTTGTGATTCTGATAACAGATCAAACAGAGCGCCGAGGTAATCATGATGGCCTGTTCTGATTGGTTGCTGTCTTATTGATTCAAATTTTAGTCAAACAGGAAAACCTGTAGTTCAGTAACAGAAGCTTTTGGTCAGATATTGTTATCTTATCTTATCTCTTTTTCTATAGATTCAAAATTGTTTCTAATGTTAGGTATTTAATCTGTTAATTTCTGGTTTCGCTACCACTATCAGGCTACCACCACTATATGTAACAATAGCTCAAGTAAGACTAAATAAGGTCTGGTTTTATTTTTGGGATCGGATCTAAAGCTGTCTCTACTCCGTCTGTCACTGACACACTAACTGAACTCAGCCCAAGTAGAGTACTTTCTAGCCACTTCATTTGGCTATAGAGCTTGTCTGGGTTACACAACCTGACCTAGTCTCAACCTCCTCATAACAACCTGACCAAGTCTCAACCTCCTCAAAACAACCTGACCTAGTCTCAACCTCATCATAACAACATAGACCAAGTGTCAACCTCCTCATAACGACCTGACCTAGTCTCAACCTCGTCATAACAACCTGACCTAGTCTCAACCTCATCATAACAACCTAGACCAAGTCTCAACCTCCTCATAACAACCTGACCTAGTCTCAACCTCCTCATAACAACCTAGACCAAATCTCAACCTCCTCATAACGACCTGACCTAGTCTCAACCTCGTCATAACAACCTGACCTAGTCTCAACCTCGTCATAACAACCTGACCTAGTATAAACCTCATCATAACAACCTGACCTGGTATCAACCTTGTCATAACAACCTGACCTAGTCTCAACTTCATAACAATATAGATCTAGTCTCAACCTCATCATAACAACTTGACCTAGCTTCAACCTCATCATAACAATCTAGAGTATGACCATTTTATTGCATAATAATACTAGTTTACAGTATATCTTTCTCACAGTGGCAGCTCCCTTCCTCCTTTGCATAATATTTTTAGTGGTTACACCTTCCAGGACACATTTCTCTGTCTTTTTTTCACAGTGGGAGACAGCCAAATAGGAATTCCCTCCTATTTTGCTCTGCTGTCTTTCTTTCCCCCAAAGAATCACCACAGCCACCACATGAGCCATCTCTTTCTCTGTCTCGGTTTTGGTTTTCGCCCAGACACAATACTAGAGGGTGTAGTATGTTTTAGAAACAAAGTAGCGAGGGAAAACAGAAAACTAGAATGTCAGGAATGTCACAATGTTTCCACTCATCGATCAAAAGAAGGGAGAGAGAGAGCGCCAATGCGTGTCCCACTGACCTAAAAACGGAGCGCTGCGCATTTTCCTCTACCTCACTGATATGGTACTGGTACTCCCTGTATATAGCTTCATTCTTGTGTATTCTATTCCTTGTGTTTTTTTTATTACTCTGCATCGTTGGGAAAGGGCTCATAAGTAAGCATTTCATGGTCAAGTTCTATCCGGCGCACGTGACAAATAAATGTGATTTGATTTAAACAGATCTTGCTCTCTGCCTTTGACTGCGTGCCATAAAATAGGTAAATAGAGCTGGAGAGGGAGGAAAATGGATAGGGGGAGGGATTACAGAGCGCTCTAAAAATAGAGTGATAGAGAAGGGGTATTGGGGAGGAAGGCTGACGAGAAGGGCTTAGATGAATTCAATTGGTGGACACGACATTAAAGGAATTTTACAGACACTGCGGTACGTTGTAAAAAAAAACATTTTTTTAAACTTGAAGAGCCTACGTCAGCAGCGCAAAATCGGATTATAAAACCCCTGGTGATTGATACGCAACACGAATTCCTGGATACTCTATTTGACACCGAGAGGGGTCTCTATGCTACTCTATCTCTATGCAGACGATAAATAGCATGCATTAGATACTTTAAAAAAATAAGCGTTGACGTCAAAAGGCACACACCCATGTTCCATGTCAAAATCCGACATAACATATTTCATAGAGCTGTGAGGACCGGGCTGATGTGCTAGTGTTCTGAATGTCATTGTGACAAGTTTACAAAGCAGAGCTTGCCTAATGCTGAAATATTAGCCACACCTACAGGTCACACACTGGAGGTCAGAGTGAGTACATTTTAGAGGTTGAATTCTCTCTGTAATATTGAGGTAAATACTGGATGCTAAAGCCAAATTATCATTCCAAGGGGATAATACAAAGAAAAAAGCATTGAAGATTTTCAAAAGCCAGAATCTCCCTTGCTTCCCACACAATTATCAAGCTGTAGGAATGACTCACTCACAGCTAGGATTTCACCACCAGCGAGTTTAGCTGGGGGGAGATGTTAAAGACGGATGGGAAATGTTAGCACAGCCAAAGCCGTTCTCAGGCGTTTCACCATCACCTTTGACCCCCCAAAGGCAAGACTGAGTAATGCAAAGCATCCCTTTTCCCCTCCATCTCCAAGACATGATGAGACACCCACATAAATGGACATGTGGTGGAGAGGCCGGTCAGGGCGCCTCCATTTTAGGTTCTGGCTTTGTCTTCTAAGAAAAGGCACCTAGAATCTAGGGAGACATTCCAGGTCAACTCTGAGTTCTATATAAGCATGTCGTCCTCTCTGTCACATGGGCTTGGGGACTAGGCTACCCCCTTGTTTTCCATCTGCAACTAGGGAAATGCACTTGATTTATGTTACATTTTTCTTATCAATGTTCTTATCCATGCCCATTTAGGATGTACTTATCGTCATTTGAATAGGCCAATACGTTCCAACTGACCAATATAGATGGCACCAAACCTGTGCCAAACATCTCTAATCCCTCTACAACTTCCTACCCATAAAGAGCTGTAATACTGCAACATGGACTTCTGCTCTCCATTCACTTGCAATAAAATGAGGGGTGTTGTTTGCTAGGTGTAAGTCCAAGCATTCTTCAAGGTTATAGCCTAGATTAAAGTACCCTAAAAGTGACTTCACAATCGGGCAGCCAAAGTGTTCAGCTGCTTCAGATTCCAGAGGCTAAATCTAAGAGTGTCAGGAGTCAGCTAAGTACTATGAGCCCCCAACACGTTTGCCTTCTAGTCTTTTGTATATATGGCCAGCTTGTACCAGGTAGGGACACACTTAATCAGAATTCGCTCAAAGAGGCTGTGTGGCAAAGCCAAAGAAACACCCTCCTGATTATGTTTCATGTCACAGTGAACCGAGTTGCAGACCAAAATGTAGCTCTGAGTCTTTCCACACATCCTGCTTTCCTCCAGTCTGAGTTAGACTGGTTTGACCAATATTCACATTGGGAAAGAAAGGCTGTTCTGTAAACAGACCAACTGGCAGCAGCCTAAAAGGCTCGGTGACTGCTGCTCTGCCGACGGAGGGGTTTCCCTCTATTGCATCATGTCCTGGAGTTGGACAACTCAACACACACAAGCCCTGTTTTGGGTTATTATCTTAATTACGCAATAGAGCTCGTCCCATTAAGATCCCATGGGAACAAGCAACTTTATAGACTGGCAGAAAATAACGGAATTATACCACCTGGTATAATTACACCTAAATAGGATTTGAGTGTTTTGTTTGAGTACAGATTTCGCAAGAAATATATAAATAGCAAATATAGTTGTACTGACTGGGAGATGACTGTAACGCATTCTGCTTAGGCTATGGGGAATCATGTACAGGCTAGTGTTAAACATTAAACATATGGCCGGTGAAAACCTCAGTGCACAAGTCTCGATTGGCAACACCTGCTTTTACTTTGCAACAGGTCAATTAAATACAAATACCTCTAGATTTTAAAAAAATGGAGAAAAAAATGAAAAAATAAATACATGTGATATTCCTAATTGTTAAATATCAAGGCACATGCTTGCAGATCTTTGTCTATGAATTAATTCTGCAAACTTTCCCCCAGCCCTCATGAAAGACCATGATTCTATTCATTCTCCTCCTCTCATTCTACTGCGTAGCTTACTAGTGCATAGCTATTATGTCATATGCCATACCACCCCTCAGCCCCCCTCAAAATAACTCGATGGACTGCTTATAGATGTGTAATAACATGATTATAACTATCCTTTGTGCCAAAATTCCATGACATCTAGTTTTGACCAAATATTTATCACATAAAATGACTAATGGCATAGAATGGATGCAAACGCAAGACTTCTACCTAGTAATCGCTCTTGTTCCAAGTTCCAGAGAAAAGCTACACGTGACGGCCGAACATCCTCGACAGGCACATGGAATGTCTGAGGGTCTGACTTACAACACGACAAAAGGAGGTCACCGATAGGAACGAAATCAATGATGACGAACTTGCCTGCACCAATAGACAATTTATTGCACTGAAATAAAAAAGAATGTTCTATTCGTTTTCAGTATACTTTGCCTATAATTAACCTACCTGTATATTATTAGACTTATCAAGGCTATTAATGACAACTTCATAAATAAAATATAGGTCACACACCTGCTATTTAAATTTAGCAACATGTCAATAAAACAAATATTTTGAAGTAAAGAAATAAAAAACATGTTTTAAACTACAATAACTCCAGACAATGTTCTTCACAGCAAGAGGCCACCCCCCAAAACGGTTTGTTTTTCCAATCTATTGCACAGTGGATTTACTACCCATCCATTGAACAAATACCATGAGGGAAAAAACGCCCGACCTGACATTGAGCGCATTGAGCAATGTGAATCGGCTTCTCTTTACAACAACACCCACCACTTTACAATACAGTGCCTTGATTAAAACTGAGAATGTTCTAAGCTTGAGAAATATACCGTATGAATGAATAATTGGGAAAGGGAACTGGTTTAAAATAAACCACAATGACTACAAATAAGTCAAAGTCACACATACAGTGGCTGTCTACCGGTAGGGGCGAGTCGCCCGCATGTGAACAATACCCATACCTAAAAGCATAATGAGAATCTGAATCCGCAACAGTGTTGCACTTTTAAACAAATATCAAATTCTAAATTATTTGTTATCCAGCATTCAAACCAATCGAACATTTCCGCACAGAATTAAGCACATCAATAGGACTCCAACGCACCTTTTACGAACAAGTGACGTGTCTCCAGCAAAAAATGCACAATGCCGGACACAAAGCAATCGCTTTCCGCAGTTGAAGTTGGCTCGTATCCTCTATTTCTTTCAACAGAAATGGTCAAATAGCCAGATGTTTCATTTGTCTGAGAGAATAAAAAAAGCGCTCGGGAGCAGCTCTAGCTCCTCTTACTTGCTCTGAGGTCAGTCTGTGTGGTTGTAGCTTACTAGAAGCAGTGTCTCCCCCTTTTGCATTGAGTCCCGACTGTTATGTTGGGCGCTTGCTCCAGTTTCTCTCCCTCTCCCCTCTAGAATGTGTGTTAGTGGGTCAGTGGTTGCGTAACAGCTCATAGGCTGCCTCGTCACGTCTTTTTTGTTGGCGCGCGCGCTCCCTGTTTGCACCCACGGTACTGATCCCTATTGCTTCGACCTGATGCAACACAATTTGGCAGGACCGGGCCACCGGACCAGTAGTATCTGAATTGACTAGCGCCAGACAGAATCAGAATGAGATTTCGGGCAAAGATTTGGTTAGGTTGCCCAAAGGGCGAGGTGAAGACAAATAGCCTAAAGCTTGTTTAGCCTACCTGTGCGTGTGTATGTACACGTTTTATTATACTTGTAAGTACCAGAAGTCCTTATAAGAATAGTAAACCAACAAAAATTCAGAGAAGTGAGGCCATTTTGCTTTACTTGCAAAAAATGATTTTAGGTTTAGGGTTTAAAGTTAGAATTAGGGTTGGGCAAAGGCTGGCAAAGGCTGACTTTTTCAAGCAGAAATTTGCATCCTGTAGCTCTAACTCCAAAAAGTTTTGGGACACTGTAAAGTCCATGGAGAACAAGAGCACCTCCTCCCAGCTGCCCGCTGCACTGAGGCTAGGTGACACGTCACCACCGATAAATCCATGATAATCGAACATTTCAATAAGCATTTCTCAACGGCTGGCCATGCCTTCCTCCTGGCTACTCTAACCCCGGTCAACAGCCCCCCTACTCGCTCAAGCCTCCCCAGCTTCTCCTTCACCCAAATCCAGATAGCAGATGTTCTGAAAGAGCTGCAAAACCTGGACCCGTACAAATCAGCTAGGCTAGACAACCTGGACCCTCTCTTTCTAAAAGCAACCGCCGCAATTGTTGCAACCCCTATTACCAGCCTGTTCAACCTCTCTTTCGTAACGTCCGAGATCCCTAAAGATTGGAAAGCTGCCGCAGTCATCCCCCTCTTCAAAGGGGGTGACACCCTAGACCCAAACTGTTACAGACCTATATCCATCCTGCCCTGCCTATCTAAAGTCTTCGAAAGCCAAGTTAATAAAGAGATCACTGACCATTTTGAATACCACCCTACCTTCTCCCCTGTGCAATCCGGTTTCCGAGCCGGTCACGGGTGCACCTCAGCCACACTCAAGGTACTAAATGATATCATAACCGCCATCGATAAAAGACAGTACTGTGCAGCCGTCTTCATCGACCTGGCCAAGGCTTTCGACTCTGTCAATCACCGCATTCTTATCGGCAGACTCAATAGCCTTGATTTTTCTAATGACTGCCTCGCCTGATTCACCAACTACTTTGCAGACAGAGTTCAGTGTGTCAAATCAGAGGGCATGTTGCCCGGACCTCTGGCCGTCTCTATGGGGGTACCACAGGGTTCAATTCTCGGGCAGACTCTTTTCTCTTGTATATATCAATGATTTCGCTCTTGCTGCGGGCGATTCCCTGATCCACCTCTACGGAGACGACACCATTCTGTATACTTCTAGCCCTTCCTTGGACACTGTGCTATCTAACCTCCAAACGAGCTTCAATGCCATACAACACTCCTTCTGTGGCCTCCAACTGCTCTTAAACGCTAGTAAAACCAAATGCATGCTTTTCAACTGTTCGCTGCCCGCACCTGCCCGCCCGACTAGCATCACCACCCTGGACGGTTCCGACCTAGAATATGTGGACAACTATAAATACCTAGGTGTCTGGTTAGACTGTAAACTCTCCTTCCAGACTCATATTAAACATCTCCAATCCAAAATCAAATCTAGAATCGGCTTTCTATTTCGCAACAAAGCCTCCTTCACTCACGCTGCCAAACTTACCCTACCGATCCTTACCGATCCTCGACTTCGGCGATGTCATCTACGAAAAAGCTTCCAATACTCTACTCAGGAAACTGAATACAGTCTATCACAGTGCCATCCGTTTTGTTACTAAATCATCTTATACCACCCACCACTGCGACTTGAATGCTTTAGTCGGCTGGCCCTCGCTACATATTCATCGCCAGACCCACTGGCTCCAGGTCATCTATAAGTCTATGCTAGGTAAAGCTCCGCCTTATCTCAGTTCACTGGTCACGATAACAACACCCACCCGTAGTACACGTTCCAGCAGGTATATCTCACTGGTCATCCCCAATGCCAACACTTCATTTGGCCGCCTTTCCTTCCAGTTCTCTGCTGCCAGTGACTGGAACGAATTGCAGAAATCGCTGAAGCTGGAGACTTATATTTCCTTCACCAACTTTAAACATCAGCTATCTGAGCAGCTAACCGATCGCTGCAGCTGTACATAGTCCATCCAATCTACCTACCTCATCCCCATACTGTTTTTATTTTATTTACTTTTCAGCTCTTTTGCACACCAGTATCTCTGCTTGCACATCATCATCTGCTCATTTATCACTCCAGTGTTAATCTGCTAAATTGTAATTATTATCCTATGGCCTGTTTATTGCCTACCTCCTCATGCCTTTTGCACACACTGTATATAGACTTTCTTTTTTCTACTGTGTCATTGACTTGTTTATTGTGTTATTGGCTTATTTATTGTTTACTCCATGTGTAACTCTGTGTTGTTATCTGTGTCACACTGCTTTGCTTTATCTTGGCCAGGTCGCAGTTGTAAATGAGAACTTGTTCTCAGCTAGCCTACCTGGTTAAATAAAGGTGAAATATATATATATATTTTTAATACATTTACATTTACATTTAAGTCATTTAGCAGACGCTCTTATCCAGAGCGACTTACAAATTAATCAGCCTCATCACACAATTTATTGCACAACTAAAATGACATCACAGTTACAACCTGCTATTAAATTCAAGGCTGCGTTCCAAATGGCACCCTATTCATTCCCTATATAGTGCAAAACATTTTAACCCATAGGGCTCTGGTCAAAAAAGGTGCACTACATAGGGAACAGGGTGGGTGCATTGGGATGCAGCCCAAGTCATTTTTCATAGCAAAAGCACTCAGGGCGAGAGAGAGATATATTGTATAAGAAAAACAAAGTGTTTATCCCAATTCAGCTCGCTTCAATATACATTCAAACTAAACTCATCAATCACAATGGGCACGAGTGTTCAAATAAATCACTCTAGATAAAAGAATGAGATGAGTCAATACATCCCTAACTTCGTCCTATTAGGTGATGTGTTACATCTTAAACATGTATAATCCTCAAAATGATGCTTATAGCCATGTCATTCATCTGTTTTTATGTATATGCTTCCCCCCGTTTGAAGGTTACATATAGCATCACAAACTTCTACCTTCTTGGATATATACAGTTGAAGTGGGAAGTTTACATACACTTAGGCTGGACTGATTAAAGATCGTTTTTCATCCACTCCCCAAATTTCTTGTTTACAAACTATAGTTTTGGCAAGTCAGTTAGGACATCTACTTTGTCCATGGCACAAGTCATTTTTCCAACAATTGTTTACAGACAGATTATTTCAATTATAATTCACTGTATCACAATTCCAGTGGTTCAGAAGTTTACATACACTAAGTTGACCGTGCCTTTAAACAGCTTGGAAAAAATGATGTCATGGCTTTAGAAGCTTCTGATAGGCTAATTGACATCATTTGAGTCAATTGAAGGTGTACCTGTGGATGTATTTCAAGGCCTACCTTCAAACTCAGTGCCTCTTTGCTTGATCATGGGAAAATCAAAAGAAATCAGCCAAGACATCAGAAGAATAATGGTAGACCTCCACAAGTCTGGTTCATCCTTGGGAGCAATTTCCAAACGCCCGAAGGTAGTTCATCTGTACAAACAATAGTATGCAAGTATAAACACCTTGGGACCACGCAGCCGTCATACAACTCAAGAAGGAGACGCGTTCTGTCTCCTAGAGATGAACGTACTTTGGTGCAAAAAGTGTAAATCAATCCCAGAACAACAGTAAAGGACCTTGTGAAGATGCTGGAGGAAACAGGTACAAAAGTATCTATATCCACAGTAAAATGAGTCCAATATCGACATAACCTGAAAGGCTGCTCAGCAAGGAAGAAGCCACTGCTCCAAAACCAAGACATTAAGAACACCTGCTCTTTCCATGACATAGACTGAGCAGGTGAAAGCTATGCTCTCTTATTGATGTCACTTGCTAAATCCAATTCAATCAGTGAAGATGAATGGGAGGAGACAGGTTAAAGAAGGATTTTTAAGCATTGAGACAATTGAGACATGGATTGTGTATGTGTGGCATTCAGAGGGTGAATGGGCAAGACAAAATATTTCAGTGCTTTTTAAATGGGGTATGGTAGGAGGTGCCAGGCGCACCTGTTTGAAAGTGTCAAGAACTGCAACGCTGCTGGGTTTTCACACTCAACAGTTTCTCTTGTGTATCAAGGAAGGTTTTCCTAGTGTTTTGTACACTCAATGTAGATTTGGCTCGCAAGGACTCTCATTTGGATTACAAAGGGAACATAACGATTGAGCCCTGAAGCTACGTTTTATGTCATAACGATTGAGCCCTGAAGCTCCGTTTTATGCCATAACGATTGAGCCCTGAAGCTCCGTTTTATGTCATAACGATTGAGCCCCGAAGCTCCGTTTTATGTCATAAGACAAGCCGTTTCCAAGGTGATTTTTGTAACAACATCAAGAGCCTCTCTGGATGTCCATGGTGATAGATAACTAAAGTCAAGGACAGCTTTAGTTATTCTGTTGGCACCCTGAATGGGTTTTTATTCTCGGCCCGTAGTGTTTTCTCTATTGTATCATAGAGCAGGCCTGCCATTCAGAATGACCTTGGAGATAAGAACATAACAGCCAATGGAGAAAGCAATGATGTTGTTTTCAATGGAATAAGGTTATCACACATTTAATAGAAGTGGTTATTCTCTCACATTTTCTCTAATACAATACTGCTGTCCCTTTGATCTCCCATTTCAGAGATATAAAAATGAGGGAAATGGAATCACTTCTTATCATATTGCCTTTGAGCATTTTTGGATATATGGAATTTGAGAACTGACCTGTTGCACTACAAGGGTGAAAGACACATGAACATTAAGAAATCCTGTTCTCCATAGACATCAAGCATCAAATAGTTTTGAGGACCCTAGGCTGTTGTCTTCACTTATTTATGCTTATTACTTGATGCCTATCACACACACACACACACACACACACACACACACACACACACACACACACACACACACACACACACACACACACACACACACACACACACACACACACACACACACACACACACAATGCCATTCTTCAATCTAATGGTAACCTCTTCATTGCCTCCAATAAACCTCCGACAAGTAGTGTTGAGGAGAGTGAGTTTCTATCTCTGTAAGACAAAAGAGGACAGGCTATAAAGTGTGAATAGTATCGTTATTAGTGTCAGTAGAGCGTTTAACCCGTTGAACTTTATGGACTGTAGCATTGGTCAGCTCATGGTTTACTCCAACGCCCTCTGTGCTGGTTAGTCATCTTTCTTATTAACCCTAAACACACAGAGAGAAGAGAGAAGGGTATCTTACAGTAGATCTGATTCTATAGTCCAATATCCTGTTGGAATCCATCCAATTCCAATGCCAATTCAAATGCTTTTTCTTGCCACTTTTTTTAGTGTGCGTATGTTCATTAAAACAGTGTCAAACCTGGAGCCAAATGTTTTCACAGTGTTACATAATTTATTTTACATATGCCACGGAGAAGCCCCTTTGGAAACATGGAATAAAGGAATCAATTGGAAAGGATTAAGAAAGAACAGATTCATATACATCCCTTCCTCCATCCCCCTCTCCTTCCATCCCCCTCTCCTTCTCTCTCCCTCTCCTTCTCTCTCCCTCTCCTTCCCTCCCCCTCTCTTTGTTACCACACCACCGTCAGTCAGACAATCTTGGGGAGACGTTGACCTTAAACTTGGTAGCTCCTACCCCCTCTACTCCGACAACAACCACCCAACCCCCAACGCACTCCCCCCAGAGCTGCGTCTGCTGCACAGTGTTCCCTTGGCAACCGTCATAGCCAGCGTCTGCCTAGCAACCAGCAACCAGACTGTCTGTATGGTCTATGGATTATAGGAATGGGGGTTGGTTGTAGACTAGACTAGAGGGAGGGGTGTTGGGGACTGGGGTAGAGTAGACAAAACAACTGATGTGTATCTATTGGGCTATTCAGTGTTATTGTTAGGCAGGCGGGGAGGAAACAGACCGAGGTAGACTCAGTGAACTGGGGGGTTACCATGTATGGAGTCCATGCCTGTCAAAAAAATATCTGGGGTGTCTCACTCACACTCTCCATGTTATCGCCAGTTATCTCACACACATTTTTTTAAAGAGTGAAAAAGGAAAGATGAGAGAAAAAGAACCAGAATATAAACATAATAAACCTACGCCAGGAAATACGTTAAATACGTCTAAGTAACCAGGCTCACTACTGGAACGATAAGGAGTAGTGTAGCATGATGCTGTAGAGAGTCTACTACTGGAACGATAAGGACTGGTGTAGCATGATGCTGTAGAGAGTCTACTACTGGAACGATAAGGACTGGTGTGGCATGATGCTGTAGAGAGTCTACTACTGGAACGATAAGGACTGGTGTGACATGATGCTGTAGAGAGTCTACTACTGGAACGATAAGGACTGGTGTAGCATGATGCTGTAGAGAGTCTACTACTGGAACGATAAGGACTGGTGTAGCATGAGGCTGTAGAGAGTCTACTACTGGAACGATAAGGACTGGTGTGGCATGAGGCTGTAGAGAGTCTACTACTGGAACGATAAGGACTGGTGTGGCATGAGGCTGTAGAGAGTCTACTACTGGAACGATAAGGACTGGTGTGGCATGAGGCTGTAGAGAGTCTACTACTGGAACGATAAGGACTGGTGTGGCATGATGCTGTAGAGAGTCTACTACTGGAACGATAAGGACTGGTGTGACATGATGCTGTAGAGAGTCTATTACTGGAACGATAAGGACTGGTGTGGCATGATGCTGTAGAGAGTCTACTACTGGAACGATAAGGACTGGTGTGGCATGAGGCTGTAGAGAGTCTACTACTGGAACGATAAGGACTGGTGTGGCATGATGCTGTAGAGAGTCTACTACTGGAACGATAAGGACTGGTGTGACATGATGCTGTAGAGAGTCTACTACTGGAACGATAAGGACTGGTGTAGCATGATGCTGTAGAGAGTCTACTACTGGAACGATAAGGACTGGTGTAGCATGAGGCTGTAGAGAGTCTACTACTGGAACGATGAGGACTAGTGTAGCATGAGGCTGTAGAGAGTCTACTACTGGAACGATAAGGACTGGTGTGACATGAAGCTGTAGAGAGTCTACTACTGGAACGATAAGGACTGGTGTAGCATGATGCTGTAGAGAGTCTACTACTGGAACGATAAGGACTGGTGTAGCATGAGGCTGTAGAGAGTCTACTACTGGAACGATGAGGACTAGTGTAGCATGAGGCTGTAGAGAGTCTACTACTGGAACGATAAGGACTAGTGTGGCATGAGGCTGTAGAGAGTCTACTACTGGAACGATAAGGACTGGTGTGGCATGATGCATGTGTTCTGACAACACACTGTAGAGAGTCTACTACTGGAACGATAAGGACTAGTGTGGCATGATGCTGTAGAGAGTCTACTACTGGAACGATAAGGACTAGTGTGGCATGATGCTGTAGAGAGTCTACTACTGGAACGATAAGGACTGGTGTAGCATGAGGCTGTAGAGAGTCTACTACTGGAACGATAAGGACTAGTGTGGCATGATGCTGTAGAGAGTCTACTACTGGAACGATAAGGACTGGTGTGGCATGAGGCATGTGTTCTGACAAAACACTTTAGAGAGTCTACTACTGGAACGATAAGGACTGGTGTGACATGAGGCTGTAGAGAGTCTACTACCTAAACGATAAGGACTGGTGTAGCATGATGCTGTAGAGAGTCTACTACTGGAACGATAAGGACTGGTGTGGCATGAGGCTGTAGAGAGTCTACTACTGGACAAATACACTGTAGAGAGTCTACTACTGGAACGATAAGGACTGGTGTAACATGAGGCTGTAGAGTCTACTACTGGACAAATACACTGTAGAGAGTCTACTACTAGAACGATAAGGACTGGTGTGGAAACTGATATTTCTGCTGTGGGTGAAGCGTTCAGCTACAGAGAGTGCCGGATGCCACCTGGTGTTGGGTTTTGATCATTGAAGAACAACAGCTTCCAGACCTGTTCTGTATGTATCTCTGAATATCACCGAGCCAGTAGTGAACAGTTAGCATCTCTTGATCTATACGAAGTAGTCTTCTACACTATCATCATATCTCCTGTATTAGCGTCTCTCCCCCTCCCTCCTTTGACTTCCCTATTTCTATCTACTCTTCTTCTCTCTATACCCCTCATTTCCTCTCCTTTTTTCTTATCTAAGTCTTTCTTTCTCTCTGTCCCATTCATATTCAGGTCCAGAAGTGCGTCCTGACATGGGCCAATCAATATCCTGTCCTCTCCTTGAAGCTTAAAATAGCTTCTCCTCCTGCTGCTGCTGACGTTGTCTCTGTGTGTGTGTGTGTGTGTGTGTGTGTGTGTGTGTGTGTGTGTGTGTGTGGCTACTGCTGACGTGGTACATATGAGTCACTCAGAGACCCACTCTCTCCCCCCATCCCATCCCCATCACTGAACAGAGAGGGAGGCCTAGATTATGCCCCAATCTCCATTTTTATCCATTTTATTGTAACACATTTGCACTGCCCGTACTTTACCTTCATGTAAATATTGTAGAGATGCATTGTATCTACAGAACCCCTCCTTTTCCCCCTTTAACGCCTTGCTCTGTTCAGCTGTGTGCACTGCCGTGTCGTGCTAGTGACCCTTAGTGCATCACAGAGCTGCAGAGAGTGAGGGAGGGGAGAGAGAGGGATGGGAATGGAGGGAGGAGAGGGAGGTAGTGACAGAGTAAGTAAGAAGAGAGAGAGGGGGGAGATAGAGAGGAGGGAGGTAAAGAGAGGTAGAGGGAGAAAGATATCACCCGTTCATCATTGGTGGTGAGAGAGAGAGAGAGAGAGAGAGAGAGAGAGAGAGAGAGAGAGAGAGAGAGAGATGCAAGGCCTCTGTAGACCACTGTCCCCATCTCCCCCTCTCTCTCTTCTTACTTACTCTCTCACTACCTATCCCTGCCTGTCTCATTAGGTTCAAGCACGCAAACAGTAGTGTATATATAGAGGGTTGGAAAAGAGCACCATTAAAGTCTATCACTGATGCAGAAAACACGAGCTGGGTGGGTAGACTACTACATATATTTATAGTGGATGAGGATATTTCCCTCCATTACAATGTAAAGCACTTAAACACTTCAGTTGGAAAGGTGGTCTGTGTATACTGTGAATCCATTTAGATCAGCTGTTTAGTGATGTATTTTGTGTTGGTGGACCTTTATAATTCATGCTTTTAGCACAGGTATAAACACAGTGGTTTGTTCGGGAATACATCCTGTTTTCTTTTTTACTCTCTATCTCCATCCCTCATATGACTCACTGGAGACGACTCGTCATGTGCTGCGAGGACCCTTCATAGGAGTGTGTGGGGTCGTAACCACGTGTACGAGGCTACTAGTAACTTCAAACCCGCTGCATTAATGAGAGAATAGTGGATGTGAGACGACCTGTGGAAGACACACGCAATAAAGTATCATAAATGTGTATTAGTCACGTAATAGAAACTCATAGACACAAAACACTGATTAGGAAAAACTGTTTATTTATTGACGTACATGTACAGTATATCACATTACTTACAGTTGAAATGAAAAAATATGTACATAGAATCTGTTATTATTATATTTGATTAGACAAACCGTTTAAGACAAACTGTGTAGAAACAAACAGAGGTGAGGGATACCATGTCCTACAGCAGCAGGGTAATCGAACATGTAACACAATAGTACAAACGGAATGGGTTCACAAATGATCCATCTCTGACATCAGTGTGTGTACCGCTGCATGTACTCAGGTTTACCAGTGTACTCCAGTGTGTGTACCGCTGCATGTACTCAGGTTTACCAGTGTAATCCAGCGTGTACCGCTGCATGTACTCAGGTTTACCAGTGTAATCCAGTGTGTGTACCGCTGCATGTACTCAGGTTTACCAGTGTAATCCAGTGTGTTAAGACCTGTTCAATTAAAGTCTCAAAAGAAATAATGTGAAACGTTATCAAAGACACAGGCCAGATCAGTGTACAAAAAAAAAATGTATTTCAGATATCATACGAACAAGTATGAAAATGTATGCACTCGCATACTGTAAGTCGCCCTGGATAAGAGTGTCTGCTAAATGACTCAAAATATAAATAAAAAAAATGTGTATCATATAAGTTACCCATAAATGCTGTTTTATAGTACTGTGAATCAAACAGAGTATCCTGAAGTATTGCTTTTGACTGCTGATTGCTATTGTAACTGGTACTTCCTGTGCTGGTGTGCTTTTATAGTGGTGAAGGCCACTGTATCTGGAGATCTGGAGAATGTTATTGAAGTAGTTTTCAGGTTGTCATGTGGTTCGCTCAGCTTCTTCACACTTGATGTAGCTGTTTGCTGGAGATCAATGGAGCGGCAGGTAGCTTAGTGTTTAGAGCGTTGGGCCAGTCACCGAAAGGTTGCTAGATCGAATCCCCGAGCTGACAAGGTAAAAACAAAATATGTTGTTCTGCCCCTGAATAAGGCAGTTAACCCACCGTTCCTAAACTGTCATTGTAAATAAGAATGAGTTTTTAACTGACTTGCCTAGTTCAAATAAAAATGGGCAGTGCTGTGCCCTGTGAGTCAAGTTCAGCTGAGACACTGTGAAGGTCAAGTTCAGCTGAGACACTGTGAAAGTCAAGTTCAGCTGAGACACTATGAAAGTCAATGTTCAGGTTGAAGTGAAGTAACTTTCTTTGAGTCTATACCCCTTTATCTCTCTGTTGCTCTTCTCTGTATGTAAATGTTAAGGTGAGGTTGTGAGTGTGTTCAACCTGACCTCAGACCAGTTTGGAGAGCAGCTGCTGAGAGAACAGCTTCTTGAGCTGGGCCACCTCCTGCGATAGAGAGCTGAGCTGGGATTTGAGGGTGCCATTCTCTGCCACATACTGGGAGTCTGTGGTAGTGGTAGGGCTGTGTGCAGACCCTCCAGAGGGGGAGAAGTGGTGCTGCTGATCATGCCCAGCATGGGCCTCCTCACTGGGCCACGCAGCCTGGCCCTCCCCCCTATGACTGTACCATCCAGCCTGGCTCCTCTGGGTGTTTGGTCCGACTGTAGCTACGGGGAAAGGGCGTTTACTATTAGGGGACCTTGCTGGTATCTCCACACCTTCGCTACCTCCACCGGGGGTTTTGAAGCGGAGTTTGTGTGGTAGGCTAGAGTCCTGCCTGCCGTGGTACTGTCCTTCTGCCTCCAGGAGGTGCGAGGCTCATAACGCCCCTGTTCCTCTACCGTTCTGGGGGATGTTCGGCTGTGGTCCCCTAGTCCATCGTCAAAGAACACAGGGCTGCCGATGTTGGAGCTTCCAGGAGAGAAACCAGAGTCCTCGGATATACTACTGCCCACGTCACGCCCTGCTGGCAGCCCAGTTCCCCTCACCTCGTATGAGGATGAGTGGTGGGGATGGTGGTGGGAGGTGGTGGCGGGGGTGTTATGGGGGTAGGAACCATCATCGTGGGGTAGGTAGTACCTCGGTTCAAGATGTTTGGGTGGAGGCACGGACAGCGGCATTATGGCTATGTCGGAGGTGTCCTTGACTAGGCCAAAGCGGAACTTGAAGGCCAGGAGTTCGGCCCTTAGTCGGGCGTTCTCCTCCAACAACCCCAGAACCCTCGTCTCCAGGACCATGTCATTGGCACGTCGTTTCTCACGCGACCGTTTCGCCGCCTCGTTGTTCTTCTTCCTCTTATCCCAGTAGCCGTCGTCCTTCTTCTCGTCGGGAGTGAACTCGCGTTTGCGGCGCAGAGCACTGTCGCTATCGTCAAAGTCATCCTCACCGTCATTGTTAGAGATAGCATTAGCGTTAGTATGGTTAGCGGTGGCGGCTAGGCTTTCTTTCCGCTTCAGGGCAGAGGTGCAGCCCAGGAGGGAACGGGCTAGCTGGCTGCTGGAGGTCAGGATGGAGACCGCCTCGTCAGTGAAGGACATTGCCTCGCTCAGAGGCCTCGGGTCCAGGCCTTCCAGTCCCAACAGATGGGAGGGACCACCAGACAAATCCTGGAGGACGCTACTGGTGGGTCTAGTATGGAATTTCATGCTTGGATAGCCCTGGTGTGATCGGGTAATTGCCAAACTCATAGATTGTGTGCTTGAGTTTCGTTTAATAGCTCACTTAAGAAATACACTCTCTGGTTTTGATAATGACGCTGGCTCCGAGTGGCAGTGATTCACGTTGCAATGCCACCATCTAGTGGACAGATAGAGAAAAGGCAACGAGGAGGTTAGTGAGATTTGAGTAAACCTTATGTAAGTTCAACACAATGTTATATCATTCTGTCACAGCTCCAAACATTCCTGTAGTGTACCGTGTACTGAACAGATGCACATAGATGGTTAACACGCACATATTTCTCATTATGAAAAACATCCCTAGGACAATTCCATTTTGCGACATGGTAGAAGGATATCAGCAAGTTGAGGATGAAAGTAAGTTGCTCATTTGTGCAGAATATTCTATCCTATACTAGTCTATTATTTCTATGTTGACTATACGCAATATATGCAATACATTCCTGAATGTTTTATTGGGATGAGAGAATTTTCAAATTTTCACTCGCCTATAATTAAAGCCTATAATAAAGCTTCTATAGGCTATACCATAGGTTGTGTAAAGGAATCCAGTGAACTTTCTGTCAATTCAACAGTACGCTGAATACTGTAGTTTTCACAGCAACAGTCGTTTAACAACTATTTGCTCCCACACACAGTCTGAACATGTTGAATTAAGTGCACCCACTGAGAAGGCAGCCCCAAGGCGTGTCATCGTTTCCTCGCGTTACGCAACGTTACAGAGAGGAACATTACAGTACATGCACTTATTTATGCATGATTTTACCGGATGTCCCCGAGAAACAGCACTGGCGGATGAGAACCGCGGTAGCATGCGCAGGATAACTGAGAATCGAACAAGGGTGTCGATTAACTTGATCTGGTTTTGATATGCTGCATAGTGCCTACTCCTAACTTTAGACAACACTTCTTTATCAACCACTTTGTATATTTTCCGCATCCATCTTAAATAACTAGTTCAGCACCACACACAATACAATGTTCTTAAAAAAACACATTTTAGTCACATTTCTATATAACATAATAAATCAACATTTTCTTTTCCATTTGAGATGAGGTTACCTGTCAGTGAAATAGCCCGATGAAGTTCCTCTTCTTCATGTGAATCTCCTCCAAAGTGTTATTAGAAAGACTGTATATGCTCAATAGATTAGATGATTAGGGCGCGTCTCTCCCAGTTCGCTTCGCGCTTGTTTCTGCTCAGCGAACACTGCCGCGACTCATATTTTGTTTCTTCACCCAGTATAGGTTCAACTTGGTTTGTCTCCTCACCTCGCCTGAACCCGCGTCCTCAGCCTATAGAATAGAACCACCACCAATGGAACGCAAAGCCGCCTCCCATTCGGCCTCGAGCCAATGCCCCATTTAGTCACAGCAGGGCGAGCCTATCCGCTTTCAGCTGCTACGCGTCACATACTATTTTTCTCACCCCAATCCACCTCTCTCTTGCTCTCTCTCTCTCTCTCTCTCTCTGATCTTCAACCATGTTTTCAACATCTTTGATCAAATTACTGTATGTTAATGTCTCCAAATAAGTTGCAAATCCAGTCCACCATCTGTCCAAATATCCATTTGCAAGACTTTGACTGATAATATGCATATTTTGAAATCATTTGATTAAATACCTTCATGTATGACAGACTGGGTTGGATTCTGGTTTTACAGATCCAGATGTCTCATGCTGTCTGTTCACACACCTCCAATCCCTCATGTTGATTGACCTGAGAGCTCTCTCAGTTGTCTTGGCTACCTTACTTGAATGCACTGACTGTGAATGTAGTTGTCTTGGCTACCTTAGTTGAATTCACTGACTGTGAATGTAGTTGTCTTGGCTACCTTAGTTGAATTCACTGACTGTGAATGTAGTTGTCTTGGCTACCTTAGTTGAATTCACTGACTGTGAATGTAGTTGTCTTGGCTACCTTAGTTGAATTCACTGACTGTGAATGTAGTTGTCTTGGCTACCTTAGTTGAATTCACTGACTGTGAATGTAGTTGTCTTGGCTACCTTAGTTGAATTCACTGACTGTGAATGTAGTTGTCTTGGCTACCTTAGTTGAATTCACTGACTGTGAATGTAGTTGTCTTGGCTACCTTAGTTGAATTCACTGACTGTGAATGTAGTTGTCTTGGCTACCTTAGTTGAATTCACTGACTGTGAATGTAGTTGTCTTGGCTACTTTAGCTGAATGCACTGACTGTGAATGTAGTTGTCTTGGCTACCTTAGTTGAATTCACTGACTGTGAATGTAGTTGTCTTGGCTACCTTAGTTGAATTCACTGACTGTGAATGTAGTTGTCTTGGCTACCTTAGTTGAATTCACTGACTGTGAATGTAGTTGTCTTGGCTACCTTAGTTGAATTCACTGACTGTGAATGTAGTTGTCTTGGCTACCTTAGTTGAATTCACTGACTGTGAATGTAGTTGTCTTGGCTACCTTAGTTGAATTCACTGACTGTGAATGTAGTTGTCTTGGCTACCTTAGTTGAATTCACTGACTGTGAATGTAGTTGTCTTGGCTACCTTAGTTGAATTCACTGACTGTGAATGTAGTTGTCTTGGCTACCTTAGTTGAATTCACTGACTGTGAATGTAGTTGTCTTGGCTACCTTAGTTGAATTCACTGACTGTGAATGTCACTGGCTACCTTAGTTGAATTCACTGACTGTGAATGTAGTTGTCTTGGCTACCTTAGTTGAATTCACTGACTGTGAATGTAGTTGTCTTGGCTACCTTAGTTGAATTCACTGACTGTGAATGTAGTTGTCTTGGCTACCTTAGTTGAATTCACTGACTGTGAATGTAGTTGTCTTGGCTACCTTAGTTGAATTCACTGACTGTGAATGTAGTTGTCTTGGCTACCTTAGTTGAATTCACTGACTGTGAATGTAGTTGTCTTGGCTACCTTAGTTGAATTCACTGACTGTGAATGTAGTTGTCTTGGCTACCTTAGTTGAATTCACTGACTGTGAATGTAGTTGTCTTGGCTACCTTAGTTGAATTCACTGACTGTGAATGTAGTTGTCTTGGCTACCTTAGTTGAATTCACTGACTGTGAATGTAGTTGTCTTGGCTACTTTAGCTGAATGCACTGACTGTGAATGTAGTTGTCTTGGCTACCTTAGTTGAATTCACTGACTGTGAATGTAGTTGTCTTGGCTACCTTAGTTGAATTCACTGACTGTGAATGTAGTTGTCTTGGCTACCTTAGTTGAATTCACTGACTGTGAATGTAGTTGTCTTGGCTACCTTAGTTGAATTCACTGACTGTGAATGTAGTTGTCTTGGCTACCTTAGTTGAATTCACTGACTGTGAATGTAGTTGTCTTGGCTACCTTAGTTGAATTCACTGACTGTGAATGTAGTTGTCTTGGCTACCTTAGTTGAATTCACTGACTGTGAATGTAGTTGTCTTGGCTACCTTAGTTGAATTCACTGACTGTGAATGTAGTTGTCTTGGCTACTTTAGCTGAATGCACTGACTGTGAATGTAGTTGTCTTGGCTACCTTAGTTGAATTCACTGACTGTGAATGTAGTTGTCTTGGCTACCTTACTTGAATGCACTGACTGTGAATGTAGTTGTCTTGGCTACCTTAGTTGAATTCACTGACTGTGAATGTAGTTGTCTTGGCTACCTTAGTTGAATTCACTGACTGTGAATGTAGTTGTCTTGGCTACTTTAGTTGAATTCACTGACTGTGAATGTAGTTGTCTTGGCTACCTTAGTTGAATTCACTGACTGTGAATGTAGTTGTCTTGGCTACCTTACTTGAATGCACTGACTGTGAATGTAGTTGTCTTGGCTACCTTAGTTGAATGCACTGACTGTGAATGTAGTTGTCTTGGCTACCTTAGTTGAATTCACTGACTGTGAATGTAGTTGTCTTGCTACTTTCTGAATGCACTGACTGTGAATGTAGTTGTCTTGGCTACCTTAGTTGAATGCACTGACTGTGAATGTAGTTGTCTTGGCTACCTTAGTTGAATGCACTGACTGTGAATGTAGTTGTCTTGGCTACCTTAGTTGAATTCACTGACTGTGAATGTAGTTGTCTTGGCTACCTTAGTTGAATTCACTGACTGTGAATGTAGTTGTCTTGGCTACCTTAGTTGAATTCACTGACTGTGAATGTAGTTGTCTTGGCTACCTTAGTTGAATTCACTGACTGTGAATGTAGTTGTCTTGGCTACCTTAGTTGAATTCACTGACTGTGAATGTAGTTGTCTTGGCTACCTTAGTTGAATTCACTGACTGTGAATGTAGTTGTCTTGGCTACCTTAGTTGAATTCACTGACTGTGAATGTAGTTGTCTTGGCTACCTTAGTTGAATTCACTGACTGTGAATGTAGTTGTCTTGGCTACCTTAGTTGAATTCACTGACTGTGAATGTAGTTGTCTTGGCTACTTTAGTTGAATTCACTGACTGTGAATGTAGTTGTCTTGGCTACCTTAGTTGAATTCACTGACTGTGAATGTAGTTGTCTTGGCTACCTTAGTTGAATTCACTGACTGTGAATGTAGTTGTCTTGGCTACCTTAGTTGAATTCACTGACTGTGAATGTAGTTGTCTTGGCTACCTTAGTTGAATTCACTGACTGTGAATGTAGTTGTCTTGGCTACCTTAGTTGAATTCACTGACTGTGAATGTAGTTGTCTTGGCTACCTTAGTTGAATTCACTGACTGTGAATGTAGTTGTCTTGGCTACCTTAGTTGAATTCACTGACTGTGAATGTAGTTGTCTTGGCTACTTTAGCTGAATGCACTGACTGTGAATGTAGTTGTCTTGGCTACCTTAGTTGAATTCACTGACTGTGAATGTAGTTGTCTTGGCTACCTTACTTGAATGCACTGACTGTGAATGTAGTTGTCTTGGCTACCTTAGTTGAATTCACTGACTGTGAATGTAGTTGTCTTGGCTACCTTAGTTGAATTCACTGACTGTGAATGTAGTTGTCTTGGCTACCTTAGTTGAATTCACTGACTGTGAATGTAGTTGTCTTGGCTACCTTAGTTGAATTCACTGACTGTGAATGTAGTTGTCTTGGCTACCTTAGTTGAATTCACTGACTGTGAATGTAGTTGTCTTGGCTACCTTAGTTGAATTCACTGACTGTGAATGTAGTTGTCTTGGCTACTTTAGCTGAATGCACTGACTGTGAATGTAGTTGTCTTGGCTACCTTAATTGAATTCACTGACTGTGAATGTAGTTGTCTTGGCTACCTTACTTGAATGCACTGACTGTGAATGTAGTTGTCTTGGCTACCTTAGTTGAATTCACTGACTGTGAATGTAGTTGTCTTGGCTACCTTAGTTGAATTCACTGACTGTGAATGTAGTTGTCTTGGCTACTTTAGCTGAATGCACTGACTGTGAATGTAGTTGTCTTGGCTACCTTAGTTGAATTCGCTGACTGTGAATGTAGTTGTCTTGGCTACCTTAGTTGAATTCACTGACTGTGAATGTAGTTGTCTTGGCTACCTTAGTTGAATGCACTGACTGTGAATGTGGTTGTCTTGGCTACCTTAGTTGAATTCACTGACTGTGAATGTAGTTGTCTTGGCTACTTTAGCTGAATGCACTGACTGTGAATGTAGTTGTCTTGGCTACCTTAGTTGAATGCACTGACTGTGAATGTAGTTGTCTTGGCTACCTTAGTTGAATGCACTGACTGTGAATGTAGTTGTCTTGGCTACCTTAGTTGAATTCACTGACTGTGAATGTAGTTGTCTTGGCTACCTTAGTTGAAGCACTGACTGTGAATTTAATTGTCTTGGCTACTTTAGCTGAATGCACTGACTGTGAATGTAGTTGTCTTGGCTACCTTAGTTGAATTCACTGACTGTGAATGTAGTTGTCTTGGCTACTTTAGTTGAATTCACTGACTGTGAATGTAGTTGTCTTGGCTACCTTAGTTGAATTCACTGACTGTGAATGTAGTTGTCTTGGCTACTTTAGTTGAATTCACTGACTGTGAATGTAGTTGTCTTGCCTACCTTAGTTAATGCACTGACTGTGAATGTAGTTGTCTTGGCTACCTTAGTTGAATTCACTGACTGTGAATGTAGTTGTCTTGGCTACTTTAGTTGAATTCACTGACTGTGAATGTAGTTGTCTTGGCTACCTTAGTTGAATTCACTGACTGTGAATGTAGTTGTCTTGGCTACCTTAGTTGAATTCACTGACTGTGAATGTAGTTGTCTTGGCTACCTTAGTTGAATGCACTGACTGTGAATGTGGTTGTCTTGGCTACCTTAGTTGAATTCACTGACTGTGAATGTAGTTGTCTTGAATGTGACTGTGAAGTTGTCTTGGCTACCTTAGTTGAATTCACTGACTGTGAATGTAGTTGTCTTGGCTACTTTAGCTTGAATGCACTGACTGTGAATGTAGTTGTCTTGGCTACCTTAGTTGAATGCACTGACTGTGAATGTAGTTGTCTTGGCTACCTTAGTTGAATGCACTGACTGTGAATGTAGTTGTCTTGGCTACCTTAGTTGAATTCACTGACTGTGAATGTAGTTGTCTTGGCTACCTTAGTTGAATGCACTGACTGTGAATTTAATTGTCTTGGCTACTTTAGCTGAATGCACTGACTGTGAATGTAGTTGTCTTGGCTACCTTAGTTGAATTCACTGACTGTGAATGTAGTTGTCTTGGCTACTTTAGTTGAATTCACTGACTGTGAATGTAGTTGTCTTGGCTACCTTAGTTGAATTCACTGACTGTGAATGTAGTTGTCTTGCCTACCTTAGTTAATGCACTGACTGTGAATGTAGTTGTCTTGGCTACCTTAGTTGAATTCACTGACTGTGAATGTAGTTGTCTTGGCTACTTTAGTTGAATTCACTGACTGTGAATGTAGTTGTCTTGGCTACTTTAGCTGAATGCACTGACTGTGAATGTAGTTGTCTTGGCTACCTTAGTTGAATTCACTGACTGTGAATGTAGTTGTCTTGGCTACCTTAGTTGAATTCACTGACTGTGAATGTAGTTGTCTTGGCTACCTTAGTTGAATTCACTGGCTGTGAATGTAGTTGTCTTGGCTACCTTAGTTGAATTCACTGACTGTGAATGTAGTTGTCTTGGCTACCTTAGTTGAATTCACTGACTGTGAATGTAGTTGTCTTGGCTACCTTAGTTGAATTCACTGACTGTGAATGTAGTTGTCTTGGCTACTTTAGTTGAATTCACTGACTGTGAATGTAGTTGTCTTGGCTACCTTAGTTGAATTCATTGACTGTGAATGTAGTTGTCTTGGCTACCTTAGTTGAATTCACTGACTGTGAATGTAGTTGTCTTGGCTACCTTAGTTGAATTCACTGACTGTGAATGTAGTTGTCTTGGCTACCTTAGTTGAATTCACTGACTGTGAATGTAGTTGTCTTGGCTACCTTAGTTGAATTCACTGACTGTGAATGTAGTTGTCTTGGCTACCTTAGTTGAATTCACTGACTGTGAATGTAGTTGTCTTGGCTACCTTAGTTGAATTCACTGACTGTGAATGTAGTTGTCTTGGCTACTTTAGCTGAATGCACTGACTGTGAATGTAGTTGTCTTGGCTACCTTAGTTGAATTCACTGACTGTGAATGTAGTTGTCTTGCTACCTTCTTGAATGCACTGACTGTGAATGTAGTTGTCTTGGCTACCTTAGTTGAATTCACTGACTGTGAATGTAGTTGTCTTGGCTACCTTAGTTGAATTCACTGACTGTGAATGTAGTTGTCTTGGCTACCTTAGTTGAATTCACTGACTGTGAATGTAGTTGTCTTGGCTACTTTAGTTGAATTCACTGACTGTGAATGTAGTTGTCTTGGCTACCTTAGTTGAATTCACTGACTGTGAATGTAGTTGTCTTGCCTACCTTAGTTAATGCACTGACTGTGAATGTAGTTGTCTTGGCTACCTTAGTTGAATTCACTGACTGTGAATGTAGTTGTCTTGGCTACTTTAGTTGAATTCACTGACTGTGAATGTAGTTGTCTTGGCTACTTTAGCTGAATGCACTGACTGTGAATGTAGTTGTCTTGGCTACCTTAGTTGAATTCACTGACTGTGAATGTAGTTGTCTTGGCTACCTTAGTTGAATTCACTGACTGTGAATGTAGTTGTCTTGGCTACCTTAGTTGAATTCACTGACTGTGAATGTAGTTGTCTTGGCTACCTTAGTTGAATTCACTGACTGTGAATGTAGTTGTCTTGGCTACCTTAGTTGAATTCACTGACTGTGAATGTAGTTGTCTTGGCTACCTTAGTTGAATTCACTGACTGTGAATGTAGTTGTCTTGCTACCTTAGTTGAATTCACTGACTGTGAATGTAGTTGTCTTGGCTACCTTAGTTGAATTCACTGACTGTGAATGTAGTTGTCTTGGCTACTTTAGTTGAATTCACTGACTGTGAATGTAGTTGTCTTGGCTACCTTAGTTGAATTCATTGACTGTGAATGTAGTTGTCTTGGCTACCTTAGTTGAATTCACTGACTGTGAATGTAGTTGTCTTGGCTACCTTAGTTGAATTCACTGACTGTGAATGTAGTTGTCTTGGCTACCTTAGTTGAATTCACTGACTGTGAATGTAGTTGTCTTGGCTACCTTAGTTGAATTCACTGACTGTGAATGTAGTTGTCTTGGCTACCTTAGTTGAATTCACTGACTGTGAATGTAGTTGTCTTGGCTACCTTAGTTGAATTCACTGACTGTGAATGTAGTTGTCTTGGCTACTTTAGCTGAATTCACTGACTGTGAATGTAGTTGTCTTGGCTACCTTAGTTGAATTCATTGACTGTGAATGTAGTTGTCTTGGCTACCTTAGTTGAATTCACTGACTGTGAATGTAGTTGTCTTGGCTACCTTAGTTGAATTCACTGACTGTGAATGTAGTTGTCTTGGCTACCTTAGTTGAATTCACTGACTGTGAATGTAGTTGTCTTGGCTACCTTAGTTGAATTCACTGACTGTGAATGTAGTTGTCTTGGCTACCTTAGTTGAATTCACTGACTGTGAAAGTTGTCTTGGCTACCTTAGTTGAATTCACTGACTGTGAATGTAGTTGTCTTGGCTACTTTAGCTGAATGCACTGACTGTGAATGTAGTTGTCTTGGCTACCTTAGTTGAATTCACTGACTGTGAATGTAGTTGTCTTGGCTACCTTACTTGAATGCACTGACTGTGAATGTAGTTGTCTTGGCTACCTTAGTTGAATTCACTGACTGTGAATGTAGTTGTCTTGGCTACCTTAGTTGAATTCACTGACTGTGAATGTAGTTGTCTTGGCTACCTTAGTTGAATTCACTGACTGTGAATGTAGTTGTCTTGGCTACTTTAGTTGAATTCACTGACTGTGAATGTAGTTGTCTTGGCTACCTTAGTTGAATTCACTGACTGTGAATGTAGTTGTCTTGCCTACCTTAGTTAATGCACTGACTGTGAATGTAGTTGTCTTGGCTACCTTAGTTGAATTCACTGACTGTGAATGTAGTTGTCTTGGCTACTTTAGTTGAATTCACTGACTGTGAATGTAGTTGTCTTGGCTACTTTAGCTGAATGCACTGACTGTGAATGTAGTTGTCTTGGCTACCTTAGTTGAATTCACTGACTGTGAATGTAGTTGTCTTGGCTACCTTAGTTGAATTCACTGACTGTGAATGTAGTTGTCTTGGCTACCTTAGTTGAATTCACTGACTGTGAATGTAGTTGTCTTGGCTACCTTAGTTGAATTCACTGACTGTGAATGTAGTTGTCTTGGCTACCTTAGTTGAATTCACTGACTGTGAATGTAGTTGTCTTGCTACCTTAGTTGAATTCACTGACTGTGAATGTAGTTGTCTTGGCTACCTTAGTTGAATTCACTGACTGTGAATGTAGTTGTCTTGGCTACCTTAGTTGAATTCACTGACTGTGAATGTAGTTGTCTTGGCTACTTTAGTTGAATTCACTGACTGTGAATGTAGTTGTCTTGGCTACCTTAGTTGAATTCACTGACTGTGAATGTAGTTGTCTTGGCTACCTTAGTTGAATTCACTGACTGTGAATGTAGTTGTCTTGGCTACCTTAGTTGAATTCACTGACTGTGAATGTAGTTGTCTTGGCTACCTTAGTTGAATTCACTGACTGTGAATGTAGTTGTCTTGGCTACCTTAGTTGAATTCACTGACTGTGAATGTAGTTGTCTTGGCTACCTTAGTTGAATTCACTGACTGTGAATGTAGTTGTCTTGGCTACCTTAGTTGAATTCACTGACTGTGAATGTAGTTGTCTTGGCTACTTTAGCTGAATGCACTGACTGTGAATGTAGTTGTCTTGGCTACCTTAGTTGAATTCACTGACTGTGAATGTAGTTGTCTTGGCTACCTTAGTTGAATGCACTGACTGTGAATGTAGTTGTCTTGGCTACCTTAGTTGAATTCACTGACTGTGAATGTAGTTGTCTTGGCTACCTTAGTTGAATTCACTGACTGTGAATGTAGTTGTCTTGGCTACCTTAGTTGAATTCACTGACTGTGAATGTAGTTGTCTTGGCTACCTTAGTTGAATTCACTGACTGTGAATGTAGTTGTCTTGGCTACCTTAGTTGAATTCACTGACTGTGAATGTAGTTGTCTTGGCTACCTTAGTTGAATTCACTGACTGTGAATGTAGTTGTCTTGGCTACTTTAGCTGAATGCACTGACTGTGAATGTAGTTGTCTTGGCTACCTTAATTGAATTCACTGACTGTGAATGTAGTTGTCTTGGCTACCTTACTTGAATGCACTGACTGTGAATGTAGTTGTCTTGGCTACCTTAGTTGAATTCACTGACTGTGAATGAAGTTGTCTTGGCTACTTTAGCTGAATGCACTGACTGTGAATGTAGTTGTCTTGGCTACCTTAGTTGAATTCACTGACTGTGAATGTAGTTGTCTTGGCTACCTTAGTTGAATTCACTGACTGTGAATGTAGTTGTCTTGGCTACCTTAGTTGAATGCACTGACTGTGAATGTAGTTGTCTTGGCTACCTTAGTTGAATTCACTGACTGTGAATGTAGTTGTCTTGGCTACTTTAGCTGAATGCACTGACTGTGAATGTAGTTGTCTTGGCTACCTTAGTTGAATGCACTGACTGTGAATGTAGTTGTCTTGGCTACCTTAGTTGAATGCACTGACTGTGAATGTAGTTGTCTTGGCTACCTTAGTTGAATTCACTGACTGTGAATGTAGTTGTCTTGGCTACCTTAGTTGAATGCACTGACTGTGAATTTAATTGTCTTGGCTACTTTAGCTGAATGCACTGACTGTGAATGTAGTTGTCTTGGCTACCTTAGTTGAATTCACTGACTGTGAATGTAGTTGTCTTGGCTACTTTAGTTGAATTCACTGACTGTGAATGTAGTTGTCTTGGCTACCTTAGTTGAATTCACTGACTGTGAATGTAGTTGTCTTGGCTACTTTAGTTGAATTCACTGACTGTGAATGTAGTTGTCTTGCCTACCTTAGTTAATGCACTGACTGTGAATGTAGTTGTCTTGGCTACCTTAGTTGAATTCACTGACTGTGAATGTAGTTGTCTTAGCTACTTTAGTTGAATTCACTGACTGTGAATGTAGTTGTCTTGGCTACCTTAGTTGAATTCACTGACTGTGAATGTAGTTGTCTTGGCTACCTTAGTTGAATTCACTGACTGTGAATGTAGTTGTCTTGGCTACCTTAGTTGAATGCACTGACTGTGAATGTGGTTGTCTTGGCTACCTTAGTTGAATTCACTGACTGTGAATGTAGTTGTCTTGGCTACTTTAGCTGAATGCACTGACTGTGAATGTAGTTGTCTTGGCTACCTTAGTTGAATTCACTGACTGTGAATGTAGTTGTCTTGGCTACTTTAGCTGAATGCACTGACTGTGAATGTAGTTGTCTTGGCTACCTTAGTTGAATGCACTGACTGTGAATGTAGTTGTCTTGGCTACCTTAGTTGAATGCACTGACTGTGAATGTAGTTGTCTTGGCTACCTTAGTTGAATTCACTGACTGTGAATGTAGTTGTCTTGGCTACCTTAGTTGAATGCACTGACTGTGAATTTAATTGTCTTGGCTACTTTAGCTGAATGCACTGACTGTGAATGTAGTTGTCTTGGCTACCTTAGTTGAATTCACTGACTGTGAATGTAGTTGTCTTGGCTACTTTAGTTGAATTCACTGACTGTGAATGTAGTTGTCTTGGCTACCTTAGTTGAATTCACTGACTGTGAATGTAGTTGTCTTGGCTACCTTAGTTGAATTCACTGACTGTGAATGTAGTTGTCTTGGCTACTTTAGTTGAATTCACTGACTGTGAATGTAGTTGTCTTGGCTACCTTAGTTGAATTCACTGACTGTGAATGTAGTTGTCTTGGCTACTTTAGCTGAATGCACTGACTGTGAATGTAGTTGTTTTGGCTACCTTAGTTGAATTCACTGACTGTGAATGTAGTTGTCTTGGCTACCTTACTTGAATGCACTGACTGTGAATGTAGTTGTCTTGGCTACCTTAGTTGAATTCACTGACTGTGAATGTAGTTGTCTTGGCTACCTTAGTTGAATTCACTGACTGTGAATGTAGTTGTCTTGGCTACTTTAGCTGAATGCACTGACTGTGAATGTAGTTGTCTTGGCTACCTTAGTTGAATTCGCTGACTGTGAATGTAGTTGTCTTGGCTACCTTAGTTGAATTCACTGACTGTGAATGTAGTTGTCTTGGCTACCTTAGTTGAATGCACTGACTGTGAATGTGGTTGTCTTGGCTACCTTAGTTGAATTCACTGACTGTGAATGTAGTTGTCTTGGCTACTTTAGCTGAATGCACTGACTGTGAATGTAGTTGTCTTGGCTACCTTAGTTGAATGCACTGACTGTGAATGTAGTTGTCTTGGCTACCTTAGTTGAATGCACTGACTGTGAATGTAGTTGTCTTGGCTACCTTAGTTGAATTCACTGACTGTGAATGTAGTTGTCTTGGCTACCTTAGTTGAATGCACTGACTGTGAATTTAATTGTCTTGGCTACTTTAGCTGAATGCACTGACTGTGAATGTAGTTGTCTTGGCTACCTTAGTTGAATTCACTGACTGTGAATGTAGTTGTCTTGGCTACTTTAGTTGAATTCACTGACTGTGAATGTAGTTGTCTTGGCTACCTTAGTTGAATTCACTGACTGTGAATGTAGTTGTCTTGGCTACTTTAGTTGAATTCACTGACTGTGAATGTAGTTGTCTTGCCTACCTTAGTTAATGCACTGACTGTGAATGTAGTTGTCTTGGCTACCTTAGTTGAATTCACTGACTGTGAATGTAGTTGTCTTGGCTACTTTAGTTGAATTCACTGACTGTGAATGTAGTTGTCTTGGCTACCTTAGTTGAATTCACTGACTGTGAATGTAGTTGTCTTGGCTACCTTAGTTGAATTCACTGACTGTGAATGTAGTTGTCTTGGCTACCTTAGTTGAATGCACTGACTGTGAATGTGGTTGTCTTGGCTACCTTAGTTGAATTCACTGACTGTGAATGTAGTTGTCTTGGCTACTTTAGCTGAATGCACTGACTGTGAATGTGGTTGTCTTGGCTACCTTAGTTGAATTCACTGACTGTGAATGTAGTTGTCTTGGCTACTTTAGCTGAATGCACTGACTGTGAATGTAGTTGTCTTGGCTACCTTAGTTGAATGCACTGACTGTGAATGTAGTTGTCTTGGCTACCTTAGTTGAATGCACTGACTGTGAATGTAGTTGTCTTGGCTACCTTAGTTGAATTCACTGACTGTGAATGTAGTTGTCTTGGCTACCTTAGTTGAATGCACTGACTGTGAATTTAATTGTCTTGGCTACTTTAGCTGAATGCACTGACTGTGAATGTAGTTGTCTTGGCTACCTTAGTTGAATTCACTGACTGTGAATGTAGTTGTCTTGGCTACTTTAGTTGAATTCACTGACTGTGAATGTAGTTGTCTTGGCTACCTTAGTTGAATTCACTGACTGTGAATGTAGTTGTCTTGCCTACCTTAGTTAATGCACTGACTGTGAATGTAGTTGTCTTGGCTACCTTAGTTGAATTCACTGACTGTGAATGTAGTTGTCTTGGCTACTTTAGTTGAATTCTTGGCTACCTTAGTTGAATTCACTGACTGTGAATGTAGTTGTCTTGGCTACCTTAGTTGAATTCACTGACTGTGAATGTAGTTGTCTTGGCTACCTTAGTTGAATGCACTGACTGTGAATGTGGTTGTCTTGGCTACCTTAGTTGAATTCACTGACTGTGAATGTAGTTGTCTTGCTACTTTAGCTGAATGCACTGACTGTGAATGTAGTTGTCTTGGCTACCTTATTCACTGTTGAATGCACTGACTGTGAATGTAGTTGTCTTGGCTACCTTAGTTGAATTCACTGACTGTGAATGTAGTTGTCTTGCCTACCTTAGTTGAATTCACTGACTGTGAATGTAGTTGTCTTGGCTACTTTAGTTGAATTCACTGACTGTGAATGTAGTTGTCTTGGCTACTTTAGTTGAATTCACTGACTGTGAATGTAGTTGTCTTGGCTACCTTAGTTGAATTCACTGACTGTGAATGTAGTTGTCTTGGCTACTTAGTTGAATTCACTGACTGTGAATGTAGTTGTCTTGGCTACCTTAGTTGAATGCACTGACTGTGAATGTGGTTGTCTTGGCTACCTTAGTTGAATTCACTGACTGTGAATGTAGTTGTCTTGCTACTTTAGCTGAATGCACTGACTGTGAATGTGGTTGTCTTGGCTACCTTAGTTGAATTCACTGACTGTGAATGTAGTTGTCTTGGCTACTTTAGCTGAATGCACTGACTGTGAATGTAGTTGTCTTGGCTACCTTAGTTGAATGCACTGACTGTGAATGTAGTTGTCTTGGCTACCTTAGTTGAATGCACTGACTGTGAATGTAGTTGTCTTGGCTACCTTAGTTGAATTCACTGACTGTGAATGTAGTTGTCTTGGCTACCTTAGTTGAATGCACTGACTGTGAATTTAGTTGTCTTGGCTACTTTAGCTGAATGCACTGACTGTGAATGTAGTTGTCTTGGCTACCTTAGTTGAATTCACTGACTGTGAATGCTACTTTAGTTGTGACTGTGAATGTAGTTGTCTTGGCTACCTTAGTTGAATTCACTGACTGTGAATGTAGTTGTCTTGCCTACCTTAGTTAATGCACTGACTGTGAATGTAGTTGTCTTGGCTACCTTAGTTGAATTCACTGACTGTGAATGTAGTTGTCTTGGCTACTTTAGTTGAATTCACTGACTGTGAATGTAGTTGTCTTGGCTACCTTAGTTGAATTCACTGACTGTGAATGTAGTTGTCTTGGCTACTTTAGCTGAATGCACTGACTGTGAATGTAGTTGTCTTGGCTACCTTAGTTGAATTCACTGACTGTGAATGTAGTTGTCTTGGCTACCTTACTTGAATGCACTGACTGTGAATGTAGTTGTCTTGGCTACCTTAGTTGAATTCACTGACTGTGAATGTAGTTGTCTTGGCTACCTTAGTTGAATTCACTGACTGTGAATGTAGTTGTCTTGGCTACTTTAGCTGAATGCACTGACTGTGAATGTAGTTGTCTTGGCTACCTTAGTTGAATTCGCTGACTTGAATGTAGTTGTCTTGGCTACCTTAGTTGAATTCACTGACTGTGAATGTAGTTGTCTTGGCTACCTTAGTTGAATGCACTGACTGTGAATGTGGTTGTCTTGGCTACCTTAGTTGAATTCACTGACTGTGAATGTAGTTGTCTTGGCTACTTTAGCTGAATGCACTGACTGTGAATGTAGTTGTCTTGGCTACCTTAGTTGAATGCACTGACTGTGAATGTAGTTGTCTTGGCTACCTTAGTTGAATGCACTGACTGTGAATGTAGTTGTCTTGGCTACCTTAGTTGAATTCACTGACTGTGAATGTAGTTGTCTTGGCTACCTTAGTTGAATTCACTGACTGTGAATGTAGTTGTCTTGGCTACTTTAGCTGAATGCACTGACTGTGAATGTAGTTGTCTTGGCTACCTTAGTTGAATTCACTGACTGTGAATGTAGTTGTCTTGGCTACTTTAGTTGAATTCACTGACTGTGAATGTAGTTGTCTTGGCTACCTTAGTTGAATTCACTGACTGTGAATGTAGTTGTCTTGGCTACTTTAGTTGAATTCACTGACTGTGAATGTAGTTGTCTTGCCTACCTTAGTTAATGCACTGACTGTGAATGTAGTTGTCTTGGCTACCTTAGTTGAATTCACTGACTGTGAATGTAGTTGTCTTGGCTACTTTAGTTGAATTCACTGACTGTGAATGTAGTTGTCTTGGCTACCTTAGTTGAATTCACTGACTGTGAATGTAGTTGTCTTGGCTACCTTAGTTGAATTCACTGACTGTGAATGTAGTTGTCTTGGCTACCTTAGTTGAATGCACTGACTGTGAATGTGGTTGTCTTGGCTACCTTAGTTGAATTCACTGACTGTGAATGTAGTTGTCTTGGCTACTTTAGCTGAATGCACTGACTGTGAATGTGGTTGTCTTGGCTACCTTAGTTGAATTCACTGACTGTGAATGTAGTTGTCTTGGCTACTTTAGCTGAATGCACTGACTGTGAATGTAGTTGTCTTGGCTACCTTAGTTGAATGCACTGACTGTGAATGTAGTTGTCTTGGCTACCTTAGTTGAATGCACTGACTGTGAATGTAGTTGTCTTGGCTACCTTAGTTGAATTCACTGACTGTGAATGTAGTTGTCTTGGCTACCTTAGTTGAATGCACTGACTGTGAATTTAATTGTCTTGGCTACTTTAGCTGAATGCACTGACTGTGAATGTAGTTGTCTTGGCTACCTTAGTTGAATTCACTGACTGTGAATGTAGTTGTCTTGGCTACTTTAGTTGAATTCACTGACTGTGAATGTAGTTGTCTTGGCTACCTTAGTTGAATTCACTGACTGTGAATGTAGTTGTCTTGCCTACCTTAGTTAATGCACTGACTGTGAATGTAGTTGTCTTGGCTACCTTAGTTGAATTCACTGACTGTGAATGTAGTTGTCTTGGCTACTTTAGTTGAATTCACTGACTGTGAATGTAGTTGTCTTGGCTACCTTAGTTGAATTCACTGACTGTGAATGTAGTTGTCTTGGCTACCTTAGTTGAATTCACTGACTGTGAATGTAGTTGTCTTGGCTACCTTAGTTGAATGCACTGACTGTGAATGTGGTTGTCTTGGCTACCTTAGTTGAATTCACTGACTGTGAATGTAGTTGTCTTGGCTACTTTAGCTGAATGCACTGACTGTGAATGTAGTTGTCTTGGCTACCTTAGTTGAATGCACTGACTGTGAATGTAGTTGTCTTGGCTACCTTAGTTGAATTCACTGACTGTGAATGTAGTTGTCTTGCCTACCTTAGTTGAATTCACTGACTGTGAATGTAGTTGTCTTGGCTACTTTAGTTGAATTCACTGACTGTGAATGTAGTTGTCTTGGCTACCTTAGTTGAATTCACTGACTGTGAATGTAGTTGTCTTGCCTACCTTAGTTGAATTCACTGACTGTGAATGTAGTTGTCTTGGCTACTTTAGTTGAATTCACTGACTGTGAATGTAGTTGTCTTGGCTACCTTAGTTGAATTCACTGACTGTGAATGTAGTTGTCTTGGCTACTTTAGTTGAATTCACTGACTGTGAATGTAGTTGTCTTGCCTACTTTAGTTAATGCACTGACTGTGAATGTAGTTGTCTTGGCTACTTTAGTTGAATTCACTGACTGTGAATGTAGTTGTCTTGGCTACCTTAGTTGAATTCACTGACTGTGAATGTAGTTGTCTTGGCTACTTTAGTTGAATTCACTGACTGTGAATGTAGTTGTCTTGCCTACCTTAGTTAATGCACTGACTGTGAGTCTATCTGGATAAATGACCAACATATACAAAATATGTACAGATATGTTTAAAGCAAAAGTTCAATTACTATTTGTTATTTATTTGTACAGTTGAAATTATGAATGGAGTTTACTTTTACACATACCAGGAATTTGACCTGTTGCCAGAATTTAAGTCAAGTCAAATGTTATTGGTCACATACACGTATTTAGCAGATGTTATTGCGGGTGTAGCGAAATGTTTGTGTTCCTAGTTCCAACAGTGCAGTAATATCTAAAAATTCACAACAATACGCACAAATCTAAAAGTAAAGGAATGGAATTAAGAAATATATACATATTAGGACAGGCATTTAAATATTAGGGGGAGCAAATATACAGACAGAATATACAGACAGAATTTAGACAGAGGAATATACACATAGTCTATATACAGTACACACACAATACAGATACAGTAAACAGTTAAACACCGAACAACACATAATATTAATAATAATAATAATAATAACAGAGTATGTAAAATGGGTTCAATTCGGGTTATAACAGATTTCCAATGCTGTCTATAATCTTCATGTCTTGGGATCACCAATCCCATTAGGCTGGCTAGTCTGAAAGGTGATTATTGAATTGGACCAAAGGCAACATAGGCCCCTTTTTCTAAATTTTCGCCTAAAATGACATACCCCAATCTAACTGCCTGTAGCTCAGGCCCTGAAGCAAGGACATGCATATTTTGGATTTTGTGGAAATGTGAAATGAATGTAGGAGAATATAACACAATAGATCTGGTAAAAGATAATACAAAGAAAAAAGACAACCGTTTAGTATTTTTTGTACCATCATTTTTGAAATGCAAGAGAGAAAAAATTGCACCTGGGCCATAATGTATTATTCTAGCCCAGGTGCAATTTAGATTTTGGCCACTAGATGGCAGCAGTGCATGGACAACGTTTTAGACTGATCAAATGAACCCTTGCATTTCAGTTCAGAATTTTGTATCAAGACTGCCCAAATGTGCCTAATTTGTTTATTAATAACTTTTCATGTTCAAAATTGTGTACTCTCCTCAAACAATAGCATGGTATTCTTTCACTGTAATAGCTACTGTTCAGCGCAGTTATATTAACAAGAACTTTCTGCCAATATGAGATATGTCTATGTCCTGGGAAATGTTCTTGTTACTTACAACCTCATGCTAATCGCATTAGCCTACATTAGCTCAACCATCCTGTGGAAGGAACACCGATCCCGAAGAAGCAAGCCTACCCACTTAGGAAGCCAACTGACATAGGCAGCCATACCAAACACAACATATCATACTAATTACGTCTATTCTGAGAGGTCAGGCTGACATGTATAGTACATAAGCATTTAGTACATAGTACCGATATTATCATTTTTTGCCCATCATGTTCAAATCATCTATAAGTGACTTTGAAATACATTCAGATGATTTAGACATGATGCACAAAAAATCATATCGGTACCATGACATGAATGGAATTTGTGCCACTAATACTAAAACATTAGCATTTGGAAAATGGTGCCAGGGAAATAAAACCAAAGCATGGATTTCTGTCAATCCCTGTCTAGACTCCTTACAGGATAAGGAAACCAACATGCCATTTTGTAATTTGGGTAAACTATCCCTTTAAGTAACCTTATTTGTTATGTAACCATGCCCAACATAACATATCATACTAATTGGAAGGGAACAAATTGTCAAGAATCCTCCCGGTACTGCTGCTCATTATGTTCACCAGTTACAGAGGTCGACACCACCGGCCTTCTAGGCTGCACAGAACTGTGTCATTACGCACACCTGGTTCCAATTCCTCACTGATTGTGTTTGCATAAATGTGCCCTTTGTTTCCCCATTGGTCTGTCGATTATTGTTCCCATGTCCGTTGGTCGTGTGAGTACCTATGTATTGTCTCTGTGCTGCGTGTTTTGTGCGTTGTGAATTATGGGTCTTGTCCCGTGTCATTCTTAAAGGTTGACCCTTGCTCTTTTGTTTGGGTACATCCCAGTGTTCTGTATACGTGTTTGTTTTGGGTGTATTAAAAACCCAGATGATGTATTCCTGCGTCTGTCTCCAAATCCTTTACACCAGCGTGACACAAAAATACATTTACTATGTCACGACTTTTCTGATAGGCCAGGCTGACATGTATAGTACATAAGAATTTAGTACATGTGTAGTACATATTAATTGGAGGGGAACAAATATACATTTACTATGTCTATGGTGTCGCTATAGGTTTGAATCCAGCTTACAGCCCTTTGACACAAGCTCTTTCCATCTTTCCTCACTGTCATCCTCTATCTGTACAATAAAATCAGAAAATATTTCCCAAAGAAATTGCTGAACTTAGCTGGACTTTCACAACTAAGCTACTTTGTGTTGTTAAGCAGCCTATAATCCTTCCTTCCATGAATTCACTTTCATGGAATTCACTTTCATAAAAAGTACACAAGCATGTATAATAGTTACGTATATATAATACATTTACAGAAAGCAGAACTGCTATTTGTTATTAATTTACTATACTTTATGTACAGTATATGTTACATGTAAAACATGTAATGGTATGAAGGAATACACTTTATTACATATATGTTATGTATGTTACATGAAAACATGTAATGGTATGAAGAAATGCACAGATGGAGAAAATGGGAGCAAACAAGGTTTTGGTAGTTCTACGTGGTCAGAAGCACGAAAACACACCATACAGCCAGTCACCCCTCTCTCTGTGCCTCTCGTTCTCTCTCTCACACACCCTTCTCTCTCTCACCCCCCCTCACACTCTCTCTCTGTCCCGTGTCTGCCCTCCCCGAGGAAATACACTAATGCTCCTGAATGTTTAGTGACAGGATATATTGGAGCTGGAAGGGCACAAAAAAAGCAAGCCAACATGATGTTATTATCATCAAGGCTATCTATGTGTATTGTATAGTGTGTGTCAGTAGATGAATTATCAATGGGCAATGTACACTATATATATTATATGATCTGTATATGATGTTATGTCTATGGACAGCATATTTACATACAGAATAATTAATGATGTGTCCTAGACAATTTCCATCCTCGGGGACATTAAATGTGCTCTGATCCTATCTTGTTTATCCAGTGTAGGCTACACTCTTCTAGACCATTTAGAGTACAGTACATGTGTGTTACCTTTTTACACATTTCCTTCCTGCACTGTTCTCAGATGAGATGAGTTCTCGTAGCCAAGGAGAACGTCTGGTGGAAGCATACGATTACACTCAGATGTGGATAGGAATAATATTTATACAATCCCAGTTGCTAAACTATGGTAGAGAACAGAGTCAGGGATCTATACAATCTCATCTCATTCAATTCAATAATGCATTGCATTGAATCACCAGTCAAGAATAGGTTACTTTTCCAATCTGTTCATAGTCAGTAATTGAATTTCCAAGAAATGATTTGTCCCTAACCTTGATGTAGGCAGACAACATAATAATGTGATGGTTGCGTATTATGTGCTTATTTTAGTCTTCCATTGAACTCAACAGAGTCTTCTCAGAAAGTGATTTGATAACCACAATTGGATGCAGGCATCTAAGGTTAACGCGATTAGATATAATGCATAATCCTGTATCCCACTGTGGTTCACCATGGGGTCTGCAGTTCTTAAGAAACGTTTCACAACAGAATCGGCGTAAAGAATATGTACCCTGGTTAACTATGTTTAGCCTACCTGTGTCGGACTACAGTGATAGCGACCTGGGTCACTGTCCTTATACACACTGTTTGGAGATGACCTCAAACTACAGGTGTCCAAACACAGGCAAAGGGCGAGAGAGGGGTCCCTGGTTACCTTGAAAACATGTGCCTGCTAGACAGACCTACCTTGAATTCTCCTTGATTATGCACATGATGGCCTTATCATTGTTACTGTATCAGTCAACATGTTATTTAGCTGTTATTATTTATACTATAATTCCTATAACCACATCAGTATCATGTTATTCCAACTAGAAAATGACATTTACTGAAGTAAATGTGGTGTGCTTGCTAGTCTTGAAGTATTTATGGTTGTGAAATAGTAGTAATGGTAGTAGTAGTGGTAGTAGTATTAGTAGCAGTGGTAGCGGCAGTAGTGGTAGTGGTGGTAGTGGTAGTAGTAGTAGTAGTAGGAAGTAGTAGTAGTAGTAGTGGTAGTATAAATGGTAGTAATAGGGTTTTCAGAGGTTATGTGTTAGTTATAAGGACCTATTTTGAGGTGGTTTGTATAGTAGTATAGTAGGCTATAAGTACACCACCTCGTTCACCAAAATGGTTTGCTCTTATAGACAGTGAGTCATGTGGCCGTGACTTGACATATAAAGCAGGCAGACAGACACCGAGGCATTAAGTTAAAGTTCAACTGAACGTCACAATGGGCAAAACTAGTGACCTAAGCGACTTTGAGCGTGGTATGATCGTCGGTGCCAGGCACAACGGTTCCAGTATCTCAGAGACGGCCGGCCTCCTGGGCTTTTCACACACGTCTAGGGTTTACTGAGAATGGCGTGACAAACAAAAACCATCCAATCAGTGGCAGTCCTGTGGGCGAAAACATACTTTTATAGCCTTGCTACTGTATATAGCTTGTCTTTTTACTGTTGTTTTACTTCTTTACTTACCTACTGTTCACCTAATACCTTTTTTGCACTATTGGTTAGATAGAGCCTGTAAGTAAGCATTTCACTGTTGTATTTGGCGCACGTGACAAATCAACTTTGATTTGAATTGATTTATGATCAGGTTCTAAAGCTGTGCTTTCCATTCAGCAAGCACACCTAACTAGAGGTCATACCAGACTGGAACAAAACAATGGACTTCTATGCACTACGTCTGAGAAACGGCATGAAAAAATGTATCATTACGTGGATAAGGCATCAAACAAGAGGCAATATGAGGTAAAACACACACACACACACACACACACACGCACGCACGCACGCACGCACGCACGCACGCACGCACGCACGCACGCACGCACGCACGCACACACACACACACACACACACACACACACACACACAGGCAAGTGACTAATTCACTCAAAGGTTCATGCTGGGCCATGTCAATATACATTATACATGAAGCGACACGCAGAGAGAAAGAGGGCAGTCAGATTAAGAAGGAGCGAAGGAGAAAAAAAAGGAAAGTGGGAAAGCAATGAGAGGGGGGCTGGTGCTATTATGTAAGGCCTCTACAGACCATATGAGGACAAGTGTGTAAACTGGAGGTTCCAGCTCAACTCAGGTTAGCTAATTAGAATAAGGAGAAATGGGGAGAGAGGGGGAGAGAGGCAGGGAAAGAGAGAGAGAGAGGTTCTGGTCGGCTGAGGTTAGCTACTCGGAAATAAGGAGGAATGGGGAGTGAAAGAGAGAGTGAGGGAAGGAAGGGAGAGAGAGAGAAAGAGAGAGGGAGGGGAAGGGAGAGAGAGAAAGAGAGAGGGAAGGGAAGGGAGAGAGAGAGAGAAAGAGAGCGAGGGAAGAGAGGGAAGGGAGAGGGCGAGAGAGAGGGAAGGGAGAGAGAAATGGAGATTGAGGTTAGTTACTCAGAATAAGGAGATTATACCTAGCTATCCTCAGTGTGTATGGTTGTTAGTCATTCCTTCAGTCTGTGTGTGTATGTGTCTGTGCGCGTGTGTGTGTGTATCGGATGGAAGGAATAGCATCTTTTCACCAACACAGTCAAGGTCTATTTCCCGATCTTCCCTAGTACCTTTCAGAGCATGTTAGGAATCCCTCATAAGCAAATAGATTGACTTTATGGGCAATCAGTCATGTCAGACATGTTTCTGAGGTTTTGCCAAGGTAAGAACAGCAAACATAACACGATGAATGCTACTCTACTGCAGGGGTGCAACTTTCAATGGGGACAGGGGGGATATGTCCCTGCCACATTCTAAAATAGCATTTTTGTCCCAGTTTGATCATTGGAATGTGATACAAAACATGGTAACGGTGTACTTTAGGACCATGTGGACACCTCTGAGCGGTCGGGCAGGCTGTTTGCAGAGTTTGTTCCGACTAGATTTAGGACCACGGGACACCACTGACAGGCTGTGTGAAGGCAAAGCTTCTGGAAGGCTGGCTGGACCAGCGCGGGAGAGTTGAGAATAGTGTTGGGCTCTTTCACCGAGTTGTAAAAGGAAGCAGAACAAAAACTGGCTACACTTTAGTTGGCTGATGTAGCTGGCAAGGTAACTGCTGTTGAACACAAGAAAAAAAATGATACTAGTGTTTATTCCCAGTGCTGAGCTAGTATTGTAACTGACATGTAACGTTAGCTAATGTTTCATCCCCTCTAGACTGAGGTGAATGAATAAGCTACATAGTGATTAACTACCACACACATCTGTCAGATAGCGATATGAGGTGGCTAGTATTACTATCTAACAGCAGTTGTTTGTCTAACCACATTTCAGAAGTAAATGAACTTGGCAAGCTTTCGCCAGTTGATGTACCGTTAGAGAGAGAGCTGGCCAAAAGTTGGCTAACGTTAGCTATTATTTTTGCCTCAATCAAACTAGACTTGAATCAAACAATGAAACCATCGGCCAAATGATTGAAGATTGATATTATGACGTTTTTCAGTGCAATGTGAGTTTTATTAGTCAGTATGTCAATGTAACGTTATTAATTTGTCAGTTTCCCTGCTAATTCCTTACTTTTCACACTGACACAGTACTAAACAGCTCTAACATTACAGTTTTCACTGTCATGGTGCACAGTAGAGGTCTGCGCTGAACAATTTTTTTTATCCCGCTCCCGCCTGCACCCGCTCCCGCCTGCACCCGCTCCCGCCTGCACCCGCTCCCGCCTGCACCCGCTTGCACCCACGTGCACATGATCTTGCAGGTATGGCTACTGAACAACTTTATCTTGGCCAGTTCGCAGTTGTAAATGAGAACTTGTTCTCAACTGGCCTACCTGGTTAAATAAAGGTGAAAAAAAAATAGAAAAATCAAAACAGGAAGCAGCAATAATGATGACAGCGACGTTTTGCATAGTCCTATAGGATATAACCTACCTTTTAGGAGGATGATTTGCAGGCAGAGACAAATAAATGGGTAATCCATATCTAGTGAAAATGAAAAGGCGCAATACCTGCTCACCACAGTAGCCTGACCTAGCCTTTTCAATGATGATTACATTTTTTAATTGCACTTCGACTCACTTTGGTAGAGCTCCCTTCACTTCTTTTCATTATCAATATTTATTTACAGACACTGCAGTAAACCACAGTCTAATCATATTTAAGTTAATTTCATATTCAAGTTAACTGAAATGTGATTCTCTGCCCAAGTAGGCAGCCTACGTTATTTCAATGAGACGACACGCCCAACTAGGAGGTAGGCTACTGAAGTTGAAGCAGTGAATTCTGAGTGTGTGAATAATGAGAAGAACACATGCTTTAATACAATAGGTAGGCTAACGCATACAAAGCAGAAAGAGGACCGTTTCAAAATAATCGATGGGACAACAAAAATATTTGAGTCCCAAAGTTGTCTGTCTGATCGGGATCCACAGGCATCCAGCGGGAATGCAGCCCTCTAGTGCAGTCAGTACACAACACTATGCTCATCATGTCTTAGCAGGATTAGATGGTGACAGGGGTCCCAGCAGGGTCAAACAGCCAGGGAAGACCAGTCTATGGAGCTCAGGTGAATTTTGCAGTATATTCAGTGAATGATACAAAGTTCCATTTTGTATCGCTGGGTAGACCTACAGTAGCTATAGGACAGCAGCTAAAAATTAAAGCTACAGTCTGGGATCTGGGAACAATGGTCATTTCAAATATTGAACCATTGATTCTATTCTTGGATAATATAATGTAGAGTTGAAGTCGGAAGTTTACATTCACTTAGGTTGGAGTCATTAAAACTAGTTTTTCAACCACTCCACAAATGTCCTCTGGTCTGATGAAACAAAAATAGAACTGTTTTTCCATAATGACCATCGTTATGTTTGGAGGACAAGGGGGAGGCTTGCAAGCCGAAGAACACCATCCCAACCGTGAAGCATGGGGGTGGCAGCATCATGTTGTGGGGGTGCTTTACTGTAGGAGGTACTGGTGCACTTCACAAAATAGATGGCATCATGAGGAACGAAAATTCTGTGGATATATTCAAGCAACATCTCAAGACATAAGTCAGGAAGTTACAGCTTGGTCGCAAATGGGTCTTCCAAATGGACATTGACCCCAAGCATACTTCCAAAGTTGTGGCAAAATGGCTTAAGGACAACAAAGTCCAGGTATTGGAGTGGCCATCACAAAGCCCTGACCTCAATCCTATAGAACATTTGTGGGCAGAACTGAAAAAGCGGGAGGAGGCCTACAAACCTGACTCGGTTACACCAGCTCTGTCAGGAGGAATGTGACAAAATTCACCCATCTTATTGTGGGAAGCTTGTGGAAGGCTACCCGAAATGTTTGACCCAAGTTAAATAATTTTAAGGCAATGCTACCAAATACTGTACTAATTGAGTGTATGTCAACTTCTGACCCACTGGGAATGTGAAGAAAGAAATAAAAGCTGAAATAAATAATTCTCTCTACTATTATTCTGACATTTCACATTCTTAAAATAAAGTGGTGATCCTAACTGACCTAAGACAGGGCATTCTTACTAGGCTTAAATGTCAGGAATTGTGAAAAACAGAGTTTAAATGGATTTGGCTAAGGTGTAAGTAAACATCCAACTTCAACTGTATAAATGTACACCAAGGTCATTCTTTGTCATGCCTCATTTTAGGAGGATCAGATGGTGACAGGGGTCTCAGCAGAGTCAGACAGCCAGGGAAGACCAGTCTGTGACAGTTTTGAAGATACAACACTTTATTGTCTCTGTCCAGCAAACACTGGACAAGCCAGATGGCATTTTAAGACAGTCTGAAAAACCTCCAAAGTTGATTTCCAAATTGTATCAATGGCTAATAGAGGCTTTTCCCGATGACACAAAACATGTAAAGCAAAAATGTGAGAAAGACCTGGGAAATGCTATTGATGATGAATGGACACAGATATGTTAGAATGCCCAGTCATGTTCATATAATCTCAGACATAAATTACTGCAGTTTAAGACCATCCATAGAACATTCTAAACTCAGCTAAAAAAGAAACGTCCTCTCACTGTCAACTGCGTTTATTTTCAGCAAACTTAACGTGTAAATATTTGTATTCAACAAATGAGACATAAACTGAACAAGTTCCACAGACATGTGACTAACAGAAATGGAATAATGTGTCCCTGAACAAAGGGGGGTCAAAATCAAAAGGAACATTCAGTATCTGGTGTGGCCACCAGCTGCATTAAGTACTGCGGTGCATCTCTTTCTCATGGACTGCACCAGATTTGCCAGTTCTTGCTGTGAGATGTTATCCCACTCTTCCACCAAGGCACCTGCAAGTTCCCGGACATTTCTGCAGGGAATGGCCCTAGCCCTCACCCTCCGATCCAACAGGTCCCAGATGTGTTCAATGGGATTGAGATCCGGGCTCTTCGCTGGCCATGGCAGAACACTGACATTCCTCTCTTGCAAGAAATCACGCACAGAACGAGCAGTATGGCTGGTGGCATTGCCATGCTGGAGGGTCATGTCAGGATGAGCCTGCAGGAAGGGTACCACACGAGGGAGGAGGATGTCTTCCCTGTAACGCGCAGCGTTGAGGTTGCCAGCAACGACAACAAGCTCAGTCCGATGATGCTGTGACACACCTCCCCATATGACCATGACGGACCCTCCACCACCAAATCGATCCCGCTCCAGAGTACAGGTCTCGGTGTTACGCTCATTCCTTCGGTGATGTCTGGTGAGGACCTGCCTTACAACGGGCCTACAAGCCCTCAGTCCAGACTCTCAGCCTATTGTGGACAGTCTGAGCACTGATGGAGGGATTGTGCATTCCTGGTGTAACTCGGGCAGTTGTTGTTGCCATCCTGTACCTGTCCCGCAGGTGTGATGTTCGGACATACCGATCCTGTGCAGGTGTTGTTACACGTGGTCTGCCACTGCGAGGACAGGTCTCCCTGTAGCGCTGTCTTAGGCGTCTCACAGTACGGACATTGCAAATTATTGCCCTGGCCACATTTGCAGTCCTCATGCCTCCTTGCAGCATGCCTAAGTCACGTTCACGCAGATGAGCAGGGACCCTGGGCATCTTTCTTTTTGTGTTTTTCAGAGTCAGTAGAAAGGCCTCTTTAGTGTCCTAAGTTTATATAACTGTGACCATAATTGCCTACCGTCTGTAAGCTGTTAGTGTCTTAACGACCGTTCCACAGGTGCATGTTCATTAATTGTTTATGGTTCATTGAACCAGCATGGGAAACAGTGTTTAAACCCTTTACAATGAAGATCTGTGAAGTTATTTGGATTTTTACGAATGATCTTTGAAAGACAGGGTCCTGAAAAAGGGAGGTTTCTTTTTTTGCTGAGTTTATATGCCAGTGAATCTGAATATCCTCCACTCAGAAATGGTATTATTCTGCTGGAGGCGTAAAGCACAAAAGGGGACATATTTTCATATGCTGTGATCTTGTGAAGGAAGTTATGGCAAAGAGTACGTTCTTTTATCTCAGTATGTCTACAGATTCTCCCTTTTCTCTGTTTTTGTTTGCTTCGAAATGTTGATACTGTTATTAGAAGAAACTTTCTAACCCAGCATTTATAGTGGCTAATACATGCATTGCCATTAATTGGAAGGTTGGTTATCCTCCCACAATGCATGGAATAAATGTTAAGTTACGTACAGTATCACTAGAATTGTTTTAAGACTAAGGGTATAACTGTGCAACTTTCATAAGGTCTGAATGCCTTATATGGAATACTGTACGACAAAAGGAGTCTGTATTGAAAACATGCCCATGTCAGGGGAGATACCTATTTAGGCAATCCCTAGTTGCTGGGCTGCTCAGTTCTGGCCCTGGGGGTCTGCTGTACTGTTGTCACTCTGGCCTTGGACTAACACACATGAAAGCTGAGTGGGGTGTCTTGGTTTGGGGCGTTACAGGGCCGAGGACCCCTAGGGACGGGGTGACCCAGCTATATTGTGTGCAAGTAAAAAGAGCTCTACAGTACTATTAGGCCTGTGATATGAATTATATGGCGGGTGTACTGTTTCTGTGTGTTAATGTGGAGGCGTATGTGTGTTTTCATTCAACTCTTGTTTTCCAAACCTTTCCCTTGAGACATAAAGAAAAGATGGAAAGGAAGTTGTGTTGGGCAAAGAGTTGAGTTATTGACTAGACTGGTGGGGGTCTGGCGTGCAGGCGGCTCGGGTTGGCTGTCTTAAAGACTAAAGTTGTCTTTGTACTTGATTTGTAAGAGTTGTTCATTTTTCAGGCTATTTGTTTTTGAAAGTTTTTTTTTAAACAAATCAAAATATATCTTATATTTGAGATTCTTCAAAGTAGCCTCCCTTTGCCTTGACGACAGCTTCGCTCACTCTTGGCATCCTCTCAACCTGCTTCATGACACACACACACAAATGATGCAGACAATTACATTGATGGAAGCCACAATCTATCTGCAATATTAAAGCTGATCTACTCCCTAAAAAAAAAGAAATAAAAACTTCCGTTTTGTAATTTAGTCCAATGAGAATTTAAAAAACGTTATTTATCCCTCAGGGTCAACTACTTTGACCACGTGAGTCAGCAGCAACAACAACAACAACAACAACAACAACAGCAGCCGCAGCAGCAGCAACAACGACAACAACAAAACACAACTGATATACTACACACAGCAAATTCAATGAGTAATTCCTGTCATCTTACCTGTCAGTGGTTTCCTAACCACACGGAGTGTTGATGTGTTGATAAGGGTCTTCCTGTCATCTTACCTGTCATCTTACACAGAGTGTTGATGTGTTGATAAGTCTTCCTGTCATCATGGAGTGTTGATGTGTTGATACTTCTGTCAGTGGTTTCCTAACCACACGGAGTGTTGATGTGTTGATAAGGGTCTTCCTGGTATCTTACCTGTCAGTGGTTTCCTAACCACACGGAGTGTTGATGTGTTGATAAGGGGGTCTTCCTGGTATCTTACCTGTCAGTGGTTTTAACCACCTAAGGGTCTTCCACACAGAGTGTTGATGTGTTGATAAGGGTCTTCCTGGTATCTTACCTGTCAGTGGTTTCCTAACCACACGGAGTGTTGATGTGTTGATAAGGGTCTTCCTGGTATCTTACCTGTCAGTGGTTTCCTAACCACACAGAGTGTTGATGTGTTGATAAGGGTCTTCCTGGTATCTTACCTGTCAGTGGTTTCCTAACCACACGGAGTGTTGATGTGTTGATAAGGGTCTTCCTGTCATCTTACCTGTCAGTGGTTTCCTAACCACAGTGGAGTGTTGATGTGTTGATAAGGGTCTTCCTGGTGGTTTCCTAACCATCTTACCTGTCAGTGGTTTCCTAACCACACAGAGTGTTGATGTGTTGATAAGGGTCTTCCTGTCTTCATCTTACCTGTCAGTGGTTTCTTACCTGTCAGTGGTTTCCTAACCACACGGAGTGTTGATGTGTTGATAAGGGTCTTCCTGTCATCTTACCTGTCAGTGGTTTCCTAACCACACGGAGTGTTGATGTGTTGATAAGGGTCTTCCTGGTATCTTACCTGTCAGTGGTTTCCTAACCACACAGAGTGTTGATGTGTTGATAAGGGTCTTCCTGGTATCTTACCTGTCAGTGGTTTCCTAACCACACGGAGTGTTGATGTGTTGATAAGGGTCTTCCTGGTATTACCGGCTTGGTGTGAAAATAGCACACGGTTGATCCCACTGGACAGGAAATCAGTATATCCTGCATCCTCTATTCATGTATTTAAAATGTATGTAGCTCTGTCCTTGTGATGTTCTTGTCCATTAATGTCCTGTATTATGTCATGTTTTGTGTAGACACCAGGAAGAGTAGCTGCTGCTTTTGCAACAGCTAATGGGGATCCTAATAAAATTAGAAAATTGTGATAAGGGTCTTCCTGTCATCTTACCTGTCAGTGGTTTCTCAATGGTCTGGTTGGGAGTAATAGAGCACTCAATGCTATTGAATGCTATTGCATCTGAAATTGCACCCTATTCCCTATATAGTGCACAGCTTTTGACTAAAGTCCTGTACACTATATAGGGAATAGGGTGCCATTTAAAACACACATAAGCATTCATTGTGGATACATTCTTAATGCTATGATAGAAAGAACTGAGATGAAGGATAGTCCACAGTGTGTACTATGCGTTTCACTTGGTACCCTACCTAAAAAGCTATCCGTTCAAAGCACAGCACGTGTGTACATTAACACTGAGGTTAAGGTAGGTAATGTTGCGATAGTGGTATGTAATCACAGGTCAATACAACTACAGAGTGTGTTGGGGTCGGGTGGCGGGGGATGTGTACTGAAGCATGTTTGCACAGTAAGGTCACTCGTTGCCTAACCTCAAACCAAGAAGACAGGTTCAGACACACACACACACACACACACACACACACACACACACACACACACACACACACACACACACACACACACACACACACACACACACACACACACACACACACACAGTCGTACAGCAAATCAAAGTGTACATTAGCTTTGAGGGGAGTTGGAAAATCTTGTATGACTCAGTACGTGGTTAGCATCCCTCTCTCGTTCTCTCCGGATCCATTCCTCTCTCTCTCTTCATCCCTCTCTCGTTCTCTCCGGATCCGTCCCTATCTCTCTCTTCATCCCTATCTCGTTCTCTCCGGATCCATCCCTCTCTCTCTCTCTCTCTCTCTGTTTCTCCTAACCTGAACTATCACACCATCTATTTCCCTTCATCCCCTCACCCCCTATTTCTCTCCTTCCATCTCTCTCTCTCGCTCTCTGTTTCTCCTGACCCTAATACTCACTGTAAAAATGCTCACTGGGAAAGGGCTTGTGAGTAAGCATTTCATGCTAAAGTCTACATCTGTTGTATTCGGCACATGTGACAAATTGAACTTGACTCTCCCTCCATCCCTCTCTTTCCCTCACCCCTTTCATCACCCCCTCTCCCTTCCCCTCTCCCTGCATCCCGCTATCTCTCTCTGTTTTCCCCCTCATCCCTCACCCCCTCTCCCTCTTTCTCTCCCTGCATCTCTCTCTCTCTCCCTCTGTCTGTTTCTCCTAACCTGACCCTGGCTCTCCCTCTCTACAACACTCTACTCGCCTGCACTAGAGCTCTTTATACTAATCCTTATCCTGGAGTTGGACAGGGAGCCAAAGTTCACATTATGAGAGTTTGAGTAACAACCCAAAAAAACAACACTAACATTTACTCTGGCTAACCACTGTGGGGAGGAGAGAGAGAGAGCGCGAGTGGGCGTTTGTGTGTGTGTGTGTGTGAGAGAGAAAAGGCCTAACTTGTTTATTGATCAATGTACAGTTTACATATTCATGTTAGCCTATATTCATGTTAGCCTAGACCCTTTCTTTCTAAAATTATCTGCCGAAATTGTTGCCACCCCTATTACTAGCCTGTTCAACCTCTCTTTCGTGTCATCTGAGATTCCCAAAGATTGGAAAGCAGCTGCGGTCATCCCCCTCTTCAAAGGGGGGGACACTCTTGACCCAAACTGCTACAGACCTATATCTATCCTACCATGCCTTTCTAAGGTCTTCGAAAGCCAAGTCAACAAACAGATTACCGACCATTTCGAATCTCACCATACCTTCTCTGCTATGCAATCTGGTTTCAGAGCTGGTCATGGGTGCACCTCAGCCACGCTCAAGGTCCTAAACGATATCTTAACCGCCATCGATAAGAAACATTACTGTGCAGCCGTATTCATTGATCTGGCCAAGGCTTTCGACTCTGTCAACCACCACATCCTCATCGGCAGACTCGACAGCCTTGGTTTCTCAAATGATTGCCTCGCCTGGTTCACCAACTACTTCTCTGATAGAGTTCAGTGTGTCAAATCGGAGGGTCTGCTGTCCGGACCTCTGGCAGTCTCTATGGGGGTGCCACAGGGTTCAATTCTTGGACCGACTCTCTTCTCTGTATACATCAATGAGGTCGCTCTTGCTGCTGGTGAGTCTCTGATCCACCTCTACGCAGACGACACCATTCTGTATACTTCCGGCCCTTCTTTGGACACTGTGTTAACAACCCTCCAGGCAAGCTTCAATGCCATACAACTCTCCTTCCGTGGCCTCCAATTGCTCTTAAATACAAGTAAAACTAAATGCATGCTCTTCAACCGATCGCTACCTGCACCTACCCGCCTGTCCAACATCACTACTCTGGACGGCTCTGACTTAGAATACGTGGACAACTACAAATACTTAGGTGTCTGGTTAGACTGTAAACTCTCCTTCCAGACCCATATCAAACATCTCCAATCCAAAGTTAAATCTAGAATTGGCTTCCTATTTCGCAACAAAGCATCCTTCACTCATGCTGCCAAACATACCCTTGTAAAATTGACCATCCTACCAATCCTCGACTTTGGCGATGTCATTTACAAAATAGCCTCCAATACCCTACTCAACAAATTGGATGCAGTCTATCACAGTGCAATCCGTTTTGTCACCAAAGCCCCATATACTACCCACCATTGCGACCTGTACGCTCTCGTTGGCTGGCCCTCGCTTCATACTCGTCGCCAAACCCACTGGCTCCATGTCATCTACAAGACCCTGCTAGGTAAAGTCCCCCTTATCTCAGCTCGCTGGTCACCATAGCATCTCCCACCTGTAGCACACGCTCCAGCAGGTATATCTCTCTAGTCACCCCCAAAACCAATTCTTTCTTTGGCCGCTCTCCTTCCAGTTCTCTGCTGCCAATGACTGGAACGAACTACAAAAATCTCTTAAATTGGAAACACTTATCTCCCTCACTAGCTTTAAGCACCAACTGTCAGAGCATCTTACAGATTATTGCACCTGTACATAGCCCACCTATAATTTAGCCCAAACAACTACCTCTTTCCCAACTGTATTTAATTAATTAATTTATTTTGCTCCTTTGCACCCCATTATTTTTATTTCTACTTTGCACATTCTTCCATTGCAAAACTACCATTCCAGTGTTTTACTTGCTATATTGTATTTACTTTGCCACCATGGCCTTTTTTGCCTTTACCTCCCTTCTCACCTAATTTGCTCACATTGTATATAGACTTGTTTTTTTACTGTATTATTGACTGTATGTTTGTTTTACTCCATGTGTAACTCTGTGTTGTTGTATGTGTCGAACTGCTTTGCTTTATCTTGGCCAGGTCGCAATTGTAAATGAGAACTTGTTCTCAACTTGCTTACCTGGTTAAATAAAGGTGAAATAAAAATAAAAAAATAAAATAAATATTAGTATCTGAGTAATCTCTCCACCACATGGATACACTGACTTTCTGTATGGGAGGTAGGATAGGATACGAACCGCAAAGGCAGGGGTAACATATGAACTTGTTTTTCACACCCACCAACAGGCCTGTAGCAGAGTCACAACCACCAGCCAGATGGTCTTACCAGCGAAGAACCATGTAACAACTGGAACAAAGTCTAATTGAAATTATGTTTGTGTGAAAAAAATCACTGCAGGATAAACAGATTTTCTGCTGAATAACAAGCTCAGGAAACAATATTGCCTTTGTCCTCACACTAAGGTGACTGTCCACATATTGAGTACAGAGAGAGAGAGATCCTATTCTAATTATACCAGGAACTGGGATGGAAAATTGTCATGAGATGTCCTCCAAGTATAGAGTTAACATTGTCCAAACTAACCCAAACTGTCTAGAACCTCTTTTGTCCAAAGCTCTTCTGAGAAAGATCATACCCACCATAGAAGTAGATTATACTGTCTCATATACCATGGCTATCGGCCAATCAGCATTCAGGGCTGGAACCAGCCAGTTTATAAAAGGCCATTGAACACAGACAATAGGGGGATTCAACAAGACGTATGTAAATTAGAGCAGAACTTGGTCTAAAGAGCCTGAAGTATGGGCTTATTATTGACCGCCATTCACCGTCTATGGGTTGTGTACCATAGAAAAGTGACTGTAAAATACCATAGTCCTACAGTATCAAAATGTAAAGCCTTTTCGTTGTTGATTATGTACCCGTCCATTCTGGAATTTTCATCAAACGTTCTCTGCACTGTTCTGGAATGTTTATCTAATGTTCTCTGGACGGTAGCCAGATTGGATTACAATGGATGTAATCAGCATTGTGCCAGGATCACACTGAGGCTGTACTCTGTCTAAATGAGTTGTGTGGCACACGCCCTGAACAATAGGGGTCAACAAAACGTCTCTTCTCCGACCCCCCCCTCTCTCTCATTCATAGTTTCCTACGAACACCCTCTATATCCTCAAATATCCCTATTGTCTCCCTTCTGCAAAAACAACAATCTGTCAAACAACATAATCATTTAAAAAATGACCGAATCCAAGTCCATGGCTATTTTAGCATTGCCAAGGAAACCATCCATGCTATACAGATCTGCTATCTTAGTTTGACCAGTTTCTTACAGCAAGAAAATGCACTGAGTCAAACTCATTCCACGGAGGGCTGAGTGTCTGCAGGTTTTCGCTCCTCCCTTAGACTTAATTGATCACTTAAGGTCACTGCTTAGTAAGGAACTCCCCTCACTTGGTTGTCTAGGTCTTAATTGAAAGGAAAAACACCTTCCTAATATTGAATTACACCCCCTTTTGCCCACACAACAGCCTCAATTCATCAGGGCGTGGACTCTACAAGGTGATGAAAGCGTTCCACAGGGATGCTGGCCCATGTTGGCTCCAATGCTTCCCACAGTTGTGTCAAGTTGACTGGATGTCCTTTGGGTGGGTGGACCATTCTTGATACACACGGGAAACTGTTGAGTATTAAAAAAAACAGCAGCGTTGCAGTTCTTGACACAAACCAGTGCACCTGACACCTACTACCATACCCCGTTCAAAGGCACTTAAATCTTTTGTTTCTCCCATTCACCATCTGAATGGCACCAATCCATGTCTTATTAAAATGTCTCATGGCTTAAACATCCTTCTTTAACCTTTCTCCTCCCCTTCATCTACACTGACTGAAGGGGATTTAACAAGGGACATCAATAAGGGATCATAGCTTTCACCTGGTCAGTCTGTGTCATGGAAAGAGAAGGTGTCCCTAATGTTTTGTACACTCAGTGTAGTCATGCTCAACAGGAAATGTGAATTATTACGTGGTTGATACATTTTTTGTTCGGGCAAATCTAGTTTGAAATGTTAAAGTGGGGTTTCAAACTTTATAAGCCTTTTTAAACCTTGAATACACGACATGTTTGCATTTCTGAATTGCCTCCATTTAATAATGCAGTGTACACATCTTTTTATAGATGTTCAGTGACGGAGGGTTGTTGAAATATTAAGGAGGGTTTGTGTATATATGTGCAAGGGTGACATGTGTCTGTGTGTGAGGAAGGGGGTAGAAGGGGTGGGGGTATATGTTGCGTAATCCACCGCGCCTGAGTACTTATGTGAGCGTGTACGTCTGTGAAGAGAGAAGTCAACGGTCCAATGGATATAGATGGCCTACTTTTAGGAGGGACGGGAGAGCGGCAGAGAGAGTGAATGCAGGGTACAATGCATACTTATGGCATTGTCAGAAGTCTAGAACATTCCTCTGGATGGAGAGTGTGTGTGTGTGTGTGTGTGTGTGTGTGTGTGTGTGTGTGTGTGTGTGTGTGTGTGTGTGTGTGTGTGTGTGTGTGTGTGTGTGTGTGTGTGTGTGTGTGTGCGCGTGCGTGCGTGTGTGTGTGTGTGCGTGCATACTCAGCACATTCTCAGGAGTCCATAGAACCTTCCTCGGGCTGTGCTGCTGGTTCTGTAGTGTCTGTGACGTCCTCATCACATGACATCAGAGGCTTGTTGTCTTCATAACATGACATCAGAGGTCTGTTGTCTTCATAACATGACATCAGAGGTCTGTTGTCTTCATAACATGACCATGATGTGACATAACATGTGGAGGGGTAACATAACATGGTAACTTTGCATTGCTACAGTAGACTGACGGGTGCAGTACAGGAACTACTAGTATTGAAAGAGTGATATTACACAAAACAAAATATGATTTGATGCACACACAGCATATCTCTATTTGATGATAGGATCTAGTGTAAAAATGTTTTACCCAAAAATCTATTTTCCTTTCAGTCAATCAATGAAATGTATTTTGTAAAGCCCTTTTTACGTCAGCAGTTTTTACGTCAGCAGTATACTCAGCCTAAAACCCCAAAGAGAAAGCTATGCCTGTCCCTTATCCTGCATTCAAACAGTTGTTGTTATTGTTCCTAAGCTCTGCCATACCCGTCCAGCAACTCTCCAATGATCTGGGTCAGGTCACACTAGGACAACTAGTAAACAACTTCCCCCCGTCACTTCCTAGTACTGATCCTCTTACAGACTGGGGTTGCCTGGCAACTAGCCTCTGTAGGGCAGGACAGTGGCTAGGCTCCTCCAATTAGGCCCCTCACTCAGACCACTCTCAGACAGTCCAAGCTAAATTATTGCTTGAGAAATTGCTTTTTGCCAAGAAGCTATTTTTGTTTCTGTCACGTTCTGACCTTTATTTCCTTTGTTTTGTATTTATTTAGTATGGTCAGGGCGTGAGTTGGGTGGGCAGTCTATGTTTGTTTTTCTATGTTTTGGGGTATTTCTATGTTTCGGCCTAGTATGGTTCTCAATCAGAGGCAGGTGTCATTAGTTGTCTCTGATTGAGAATCATACTTAGGTAGCCTGGGTTTCACTGTGTGTTTGTGGGTGATTGTTCCTGTCTCTGTGTTTTGCACCAGATAGGGCTGTTTTTGGTTTTCCATGTTTATTATTTTGTAGTGTTCATGTTTATCTGTTTTTATTAAACATGAATCAAAATAACCACGCTGCGTTTTGGTTCTCCTCTACTTCACCACAGGAAAACCCTTACAGAATCACCCACCACAACAGGACCAAGCGGCGTGGTAACGGGCAACAGCAACAGCGGCGCAAAGAGGAATGGACATGGGACGTGGTATTGGACGGCAAGGGTTGCTATACCTGGGAGGAGATCCTGGCGGGAAAGGATCGCCTTCCATGGGAACAGGTGGAGGCAGCTAGGAGAGCAGAGGCAGCCGGAGAGAGGAGCCACCGATATGAGGGAACACGGCTGGCAAGGAAGCCCGAGAGGCAGCCCCAAAAATTTCTTGGTTGAGGCACACAGGAAGTGTCTGTCTGGTGGTCCCAGCGCGCACGACCCACGTGGAGTTCCAGGTCTCCGGTAGCCTCTGGAACTGCCGATCTGCGGCCAACAAGGCAGAGTTCATCTCAGCCTATGGCCCCCTCCAGTCCCTCGACTTCTTGGCACTGACGGAAACATGGATCACCACAGATAACACTGCTACTCCTACTGCTCTCTCTTCGTCCGCCCACGTGTTCTCGCACACCCCGAGAGCTTCTGGTCAGCGGGGTGGTGGCACCGGGATCCTCATCTCTCCCAAGTGGTCATTCTCTCTTTCTCCCCTTACCCATCTGTCTATCGCCTCCTTTGAATTCCATGCTGTCACAGTTACCAGCCCTTTCAAGCTTAACATCCTTATCATTTATCGCCCTCCAGGTTCCCTCGGAGAGTTCATCGAGCTTGATGCCTTGATAAGCTCCTTTCCTGAGGACGGCTCACCTCTCACAGTTCTGGGCGACTTTAACCTCCCCACGTCTACCTTTGACTCATTCCTCTCTGCCTCCTTCTTTCCACTCCTCTCCTCTTTTGACCTCACCCTCTCACCTTCCCCCTCTACTCACAAGGCAGGCAATACGCTCGACCTCATCTTTACTAGATGCTGTTCTTCCACTAACCTCACTGCAACTCCCCTCCAAGTCTCCGACCACTACCTTGTATCCTTTTCCCTCTTGCTCTCATCCAACACTTCCCACACTGCCCCTACTCGGATGGTATCGCGCCGTCCCAATCTTCGCTCTCTCTCCCCCGCTACTCTCTCCTCTTCCATCCTATCATCTCTTCCCTCTGCTCAAACCTTCTCCAACCTATCTCCTGATTCTGCCTCCTCAACCCTCCTCTCCTCCCTTTCTGCATCCCTTGATTCTCTATGTCCCCTATCCTCCAGGCCGGCTCGGTCCTCCCCTCCTGCTCCGTGGCTCGACGACTCATTGCGAGCTCACAGAACAGGGCTCCGGGCAGCCGAGCGGAAATGGAGGAAAACTCTCCTCCCTGCGGACCTGGCATCCTTTCACTCCCTCCTCTCTACATTTTCCTCTTCTGTTTCTGCTGCTAAAGCCACTTTCTACCACTCTAAAGTCCAAGCATCTGCCTCTAACCCTAGGAAGCTCTTTGCCACCTTCTCCTCCCTCCTGAATCCTCCTCCCCCTCCCCCCTCCTCCCTCTCTGCAGATGACTTCGTCAACCATTTTGAAAAGAAGGTCGACGACATCCGATCCTTGTTTGCTAAGTCAAACGACACCGCTGGTTCTGCTCACACTGCCCTACCCTGTGCTCTGACCTCTTTTCTCCCTCTCTCTCCAGATGAAATCTTGCGTCTTGTGACGGCCGGCCGCCCAACAACCTGCCCGCTTGACCCTATTCCCTCCTCTCTTCTCCAGACCATTTCCGGAGACCTTCTCCCTTACCTCACCTCGCTCATCAACTCATCCCTGACCGCTGGCTACGTCCCTTCTGTCTTCAAGAGAGCGAGAGTTGCACCCCTTCTGAAAAACCTACACTCGATCCCTCCGATGTCAACAACTACAGACCAGTATCCCTTTCTTTTCTCTCCAAAACTCTTGAACGTGCCGTCCTTGGCCAGCTCTCCCGCTATCTCTCTCAGAATGACCTTCTTGATCCAAATCAGTCAGGTTTCAAGACTAGTCATTCAACTGAGACTGCTCTTCTCTGTATCACGGAGGCCCTCCGCACTGCTAAAGCTAACTCTCTCTCCTCTGCTCTCATCCTTCTAGACCTATCGGCTGCCTTCGATACTGTGAACCATCAGATCCTCCTCTCCACCCTCTCCGAGTTGGGCATCTCCGGCGCGGCCCACGCTTGGATTGCGTCCTACCTGACAGGTCGCTCCTACCAGGTGGCGTGGCGAGAATCTGTCTCCTCACCACGCGCTCTCACCACTGGCGTCCCCAGGGCTCTGTTCTAGGCCCTCTCCTATTCTCGCTATACACCAAGTCACTTGGCTCTGTCATAACCTCACATGGTCTCTCCTATCATTGCTATGCAGACGACACACAATTAATCTTCTCCTTTCCCCTTCTGATGACCAGGTGGCGAATCGCATCTCTGCATGTCTGGCAGACATATCAGTGTGGATGACGGATCACCACCTCAAGCTGAACCTCGGCAAGACGGAGCTGCTCTTCCTCCCGGGGAAGGACTGCCCGTTCCATGATCTCGCCATCACGGTTGACAACTCCATTGTGTCCTCCTCCCAGAGCGCTAAGAACCTTGGCGTGATCCTGGACAACACCCTGTCGTTCTCAACTAACATCAAGGCGGTGGCCCGTTCTTGTAGGTTCATGCTCTACAACATCCGAGAGTACGACCCTGCCTCACACAGGAAGCAGCGCAGGTCCTAATCCAGGCACTTGTCATCTTCCGTCTGGATTACTGCAACTCGCTGTTGGCTGGGCTCCCTGCCTGTGCCATTAAACCCCTACAACTCATCCAGAACGCCGCAGCCCGTCTGGTGTTCAACCTTCCCAAGTTCTCTCACGTCACCCCGCTCCTCCGCTCTCTCCACTGGCTTCCAGTTGAAGCTCGCATCCGCTACAAGACCATGGTGCTTGCCTACGGAGCTGTGAGGGGAACGGCACCTCAGTACCTCCAGGCTCTGATCAGGCCCTACACCCAAACAAGGGCACTGCGTTCATCCACCTCTGGCCTGCTCGCCTCCCTACCACTGAGGAAGTACAGTTCCCGCGCAGCCCAGTCAAAACTGTTCGCTGCTCTGGCCCCCCAATGGTGGAACAAACTCCCTCACGACGCCAGGACAGCGGAGTCAATCACCACCTTCCGGAGACACCTGAAACCCCACCTCTTTAAGGAATACCTAGGATAGGATAAAGTAATCCTTCTCACCCCCCTAAAAGATTTAGATGCACTATTGTAAAGTGGCTGTTCCACTGGATGTCTTAAGGTGAACGCACCAATTTGTAAGTCGCTCTGGATAAGAGCGTCTGCTAAATGACTTAAATGTAAATGTAAATGTAAGTGTGGCGAAGCCAGGTAGGCGACCTGCGCCAACTTCCTGTGCTTACCGGGGGGCGAGAGAGACCGGGCAGGCACCGTGTTATGCTTTGAAGCGCACGGTGTCCCCAGTGCAGGTGCATAGCCCGGTGCGGTACATTCCAGCTCCGCGTATCGGCCGGGCTAGAGTGGGCATCGAGCCAAGTGCCATGAAGCCGGCTCAACGCATCTGGTCTCCAGTGCGTCTCCTTGGGCCGGCTTACATGGCACCAGCCTTACGCACGGTGTCCCCGGTTCGCCTGCATAGCCCAGTGCGGGCTATTCCACCTCGCCGCACTGGCAGGGCGACCGGGACCATTCAACCGGGTAAGGTTGGGCAGGCTCGGTGCTCAAGAGCTCCAGTGCGCCTGCACGGCCCGGTCTATCCGTCACCACCTCCACGCACCAGCCCTCCGGTGGCAGCCCCCCGCACCAGGCTGTCTCTCCGGCTCATCCTTACAGAGGCTCCCGCCTCTCCAGCGCTGCCGGAGCCTTCCTCCTCTCCAGCGCTGTCGGAGCCTTCCTCCTCTCCAGCGCTGTCGGAGCCTTCCTCCTCTCCAGCGCTGTCGGAGTCTCCCGCCTCTCCGGCGCTACCAGAGCTCCCGCCCCTCAGTCCAGAGGCGCCAGAGCTACTCAGTCCAGCGCTGTCAGAGCCTTCCTCTCCAGCGTTGCCGGAGCTTCCCGTCTGCCCAGCGTTGCCGGAGCTTCCCGTCTGCCCAGCGCCGCCTGAGCTTCCCGTCTGCCCAGCGCCGCCTGAGCTACCCGTCTGCCCAGCGCCGCCTGAGCCACCCGTCTGCCCAGCGCCATCTGAGCTTCCCGTCTGCCCAGCGCCGCCTGAGCTTCCCGTCTGCCAGGGGCCGCCAGTGCCGCCAGTCAGCCAGGGGCCGCCAGTGCCGCCAGTCAGCCAGGGGCCGCCAGTCAGCCAGGGGCCGCCAGTGCCGCCAGTCAGCCAGGGGCCGCCAGTGCCGCCAGTCAGCCAGGGGCCGCCAGTGCCGCCAGTCAGCCAGGGGCCGCCAGTGCCGCCAGTCAGCCAGGGGCCGCCAGAGCCCCCTCAGCCCAGAGCCGCCAGAGCCCCCTCAGCCCAGAGCCGCCAGAGCCCCTCAGCCCAGAGCCGCCAGAGCCCCTCAGCCCAGAGCCGCCAGAGCCCCTCAGCCCAGAGCCGCCAGAGCCCCTCAGCCCAGAGCCGCCAGAGCCCCCTCAGCCCAGAGCCGCCAGAGCCCCTCAGCCCAGAGCCGCCAGAGCCCCTCAGCCCAGAGCCGCCAGAGCCCCTCAGCCCAGAGCCGCCAGAGCCCCTCAGCCCAGAGCCGCCAGAGCCCCCTCAGCCCAGAGCCGCCAGAGCCCCTCAGCCCAGAGCCGCCAGAGCCCCCTCAGCCCAGAGCCGCCAGAGCCCCCTCAGCCCAGAGCCAGCCCAGAGCCCCTCAGCCCCCAGAGCCCCTCAGCCCAGAGCCGCCAGAGCCCCTCAGCCCAGAGCCAGAGCCCCCTGCCAGAGCCCCTCAGCCCAGAGCATCCGCCCCCTCTGTCCAGAGCTTCCAGAGCCCCTCTGTCCAGAGCCGCCCGCCCCTCTGTCCAGAGCTTCCGCCCCTCTGTCCAGAGCTTCCGCCCCTCTGTCCAGAGCTTCCGCCCCTCTGTCCAGAGCTTCCGCCCCTCTGTCCAGAGCTTCCGCCCCTCTGTCCAGAGCTTCCGCCCCTCAGTCCAGTGGGGTCATTTAGAGGGGTCGCCGTGGTTAGGAGGCCACGGAAGCAGACAATAAGGCGGACTAAGACAATGGTGAAGTGGGGTCCGCGTCCCGCGCCAGAGCCGCCACCGCGGACAGACGCCCACCCAGACCCTCCCCTATAGGTTAAGGTTTGCGGCTGGAGTCCGCACCTTTGGGATGGGGGGGGTACTGTCACGTTCTGACCTTTATTTCCTTTGTTTTGTATTTATTTAGTATGGTCAGGGCGTGAGTTGGGTGGGCAGTCTATGTTTGTTTTTCTATGTTTTGGGGTATTTCTATGTTTCGGCCTAGTATGGTTCTCAATCAGAGGCAGGTGTCATTAGTTGTCTCTGATTGAGAATCATACTTAGGTAGCCTGGGTTTCACTGTGTGTTTGTGGGTGATTGTTCCTGTCTCTGTGTTTTGCACCAGATAGGGCTGTTTTTGGTTTTCCACGTTTATTGTTTTGTAGTGTTCATGTTTATCTGTTTTTATTAAACATGAATCAATATAACCACGCTGTGTTTTGGTCCTCTACTTCACCACAGGAAAACCCTTACAGTTTCTTTTTGATGTTTTATTAAAAACAATCACAGTAAGGTACTTCATTGTCACCCAGAAATGATTTGATATTGCGTTAAAAAAAAGAAGGTTTTAGTGTGTCTCTAACTACAGTGCTCAGCGAGGGAAGTGTAGCGTTTTCAGGAAGTGTAGCAGTAGGCTATGTACTGTATGTGACATGAGGTACATCATGTTCCAATGGGTAACGGGAAACATTTTGCTCTGGCAAGCATTTCACTTCACCTGCAATAACATCTCCTAATATGTATATGTGACCAATAACATCTCCTAATATGTATATGTGACCAATAACATCTCCTAATATGTATATGTGACCAATAACATCTCCTAATATGTATATGTGACCAATAACATCTCCTAATATGTATATGTGACCAATAACATCTCATATGTATATGTGACCAATAACATCTCCTATGTATATGTGACCAATAACATCTCATATGTATATGTGACCAATAACATCTCCTAATATGTATATGTGACCAATAACATCTCCTAATATGTATATGTGACCAATAACATCTCCTAATATGTATATGTGACCAATAACATCTCCTAATATGTATATGTGACCAATAACATTTTGTAAGTTGCTCTGGATAAGAGCGTCTGCTAAATGACTTAAATGTAAATGTATTTGATTTGAAAACATGTTTCATTCATCTAGTTACCTAACTAGTGTTAATGTACTGTGTTCTGTTTGAGGAAGGAAAGCAGGAAAAGGAATACGTTTGACAGGAAGGGTGAGGGTTAGGGTTGAGGGTTAGGGTTAGGGTTAGGGTTGAGGGTTAGGGTTGAGGGTTAGGGTTGAGGGTTAGGGTTGAGGGTTAGGGTTAGGGTTAGGGTTAGGGTTAGGGTTAGGGTTAGGGTTAGGGTTGAGGGTTAGGGTTAGGGCTGAGGCTAGGGTTAGGGTTGAGGGTTAGGGTTAGGGTTGAGGGTTAGGGTTAGGGTTGAGGGTTAGGGTTAGGGTTGAGGGTTAGGGTTAGGGTTAGGGTTAGGGTTGAGGGTTAGGGTGAGGGTTAGGGTTGAGGGTTAGGGTTGAGGGTTAGGGTTAGGGTTAGGGTTAGGGCTGAGGCTAGGGTTAGGGTTAGGGCTGAGACTAGGGTTAGGGTTAGGGTTAGGGCTGAGGCTAGGGTTAGGGTTAGGGTTAGGGCTGAGGCTAGGGTTAGGGTTAGGGTTAGGGCTGAGGCTAGGGTTAGGGTTAGGGAAATGGCTGGGGTTGAGGGTTAGGGTTAGGGAAATGGCTGGGGTTAGGGTTAGCGCTGAGGTTAGGGTTAGGGTTAGGGAAATGGCTGGGGTTAGGGTTAAACCGAGGTGTGAACATGAAGCTAGGGTTAGGGTTAGGGAAATGTCTGGGGTTAGGGGTAGGATGATTCTCCAAGAACACCAGGGAGAATTGTCGCTTGTTTTCCCCTTTCTGCAGATTCTTTGTGCAGAGTGAGAGAGAAAGACAGAGAAAGAGAGTTGAATACATGTATTCATTCATTTGAGGAGCAGTATGCATAGAGTCTGTTGGGACACTGAGTTCCAAGTCTTCCCTTACATCACCCCTCGTGGCGCGTGTTGGTTTGTGTGTGTGTGTGTGTACATGTGTGATTTTCTTCTCTTTTTTCTGTTCTTTTTTTTGTTTGTTTGAGAGATAATGAGAGAAAAAGAGAGAAGGGAGGGTGTAGGGAAAAGGTGGCATTATGGGCCATGACACAGTCTCTGTTCTCAAACTACCTCCTAAATCCCTCTCTGCCTCCCTCCATTCCTCCTCTCTCCTTCCATCCCTCCTTCCCTCGGTTTTATCCTCAGAGAGTCTTACACTACATGACTATCAATGACAGGGCCGTAACATGAGATAATACGATGATGAATTATTTATTCTCTGCCCAGCTCAACACATCTGTAGGGGGTTGGGTTCCAACAGATCCCTCAGAACATTTGGAATGTTTGGGTTCCAACAGAACACTTGGAACTCTTTCATCAGTTCTCATGCCAGGGTGTCTGTGTCTGTGTCTGTGTCTGTGCCTCACCCTAACTCAACTCTTATCTTGCCTCACCCCCTGGCCCAGCTTCACTCTCTTAGGTTAGCATCGGCCCTACCAGGGTTGAGCACATTCAGGAAGTAAACTGAAATTCAAATTCAATAATGGAAAAAAGTACATTTATTTTGAATGATTTGTCAAACAACTGAAAAGGATAAGCTATTTATTTAAAAAAAAAAATTTATGAAGTTTAAATTCAAACAATTTCCTGAATTAAATTACTTCAATTTGAATTGTCTCCAACCCTGGCTCTTACAGTAACCAACAGTAACCAACAGGTACACATACTGAGGTCAGCCTTCTCATCCCTGGGTGCTATGTCAACATTGCACCATTTGGCAAATACCAATAGTTTATGTCCTTGAGACAGTGCGTCCAGTGTAATCATTGATCATGAGTGGGGGACTTTTTTGAGTGGGCAAATGTTTGTATTAGGCCTACTGTATGTAGACCTACTGCCTACTGTATGTGTGCTTTTCCAATGTAGCACAAGACTAGATATCTGGCTTTGACATCAGTCCACTTAGGCCTACCTATAAATCTATGGAAATAGATAGCCTGACCCTGCATCAACTTTGACCTTGCTTCACCCCTGACCCTGCTTCTAACTAAGGCCTACATGCTCCGGTCCGCATCTCTCCTACAGCAACAAACAGGTACAAATACAGACATCGGCCTTCTTATCCCTTGATGTTCTGTCAATATCACACTGTGCCCATTATGAGTAGTAATCATCAATATGATGAAGCTTAGATGTCAGTTCACTGACCCTTTTAAATAAATAAAAACATTATTTATACAAAAATATTTAAATCCATGCTTGTGTTCAAACTGTGATCCGAATATGATGAGATGTGTTTGTGTGGCGTTTTGTCGAAGCCTGGTATGTGAACAAACAGACAGATGTGAGTTTAGATCACATTATCATGTGGATTTGGAATCAAATGTGGTCTGTTATGACGGTGAGAGACAACATAGTCTGTACGAATGAGAGTGGGCGTGTGAGAGAAAGAAAGATCGACGGAGGGAAAGAGAGAAAAAAAAAGAGAGAGAGAGAGAGAGAGAGAGAGAGAGAGAGAGAGAAAGAGTCATAGAGACAAAGAGAGAGAGCGAGAGAGAGAAAGAGATAAACAAACATAGTGATGAGCTCCATCTGACATAATGTGGGTGAATCACCACAGTGCGGCTGGGTTATATAAAGAGATCCCCTCTCTCTCTCTCTCTCTCTCTCTCTCTCTCTCTCTCTCTCTCTCTCTCTCTCTCTCATCCCTCCTGCCTGCCTGCCAGTAGAACAGAACACAACCGCTCTGTGAATAACACCATCTGACCAACAGCAAACACAGTCAAGTCCATGGGCACCATCACATTCAGCAGATGCCCAGATGTGGACCGCAGCAATGCAATTCAGCCATCTCCCCATTCTCTTGTTGGTGCTAGTTCTGCCCATCAGCAAGGGAGACTATGTTAGGGCTGCGGTCAATGCCACCGTACTTGACTCCAAAGGCAATCCAACTCAAACTGTAACCAAGGACGATGGCTTGTATGGCTACAATTCACCACAATTGGAGCGGAAAGGAATCGCGAAGGCACCTGCACCGAATCATGGAGTGGTGGAACGCCAGGGCTGTGACCCCTACACACACTTACTGGTTCCCCCCGGACAGGACACTGGGTGGCCCTGCTGCAGCGTGGCAACTGCACCTTCAAGAAAAAGATATTCAACGCCCCCGTTGTGCTCGTCCACAACAACAGCTCCCAGGAGGCCACCGTCCTAATGGCCCATGAAGGTACGGCTGATACGGTGGCTGTGATGACCACCGAGTATACGGCAAGGAGATGGTGGGCCGGCTAGAGAGGAACCTGGCGGTGCTGGTGACCGTCGTGGTGGGCTGGCGCGTCTCGGCCAAGAACATCAACTTCTCCACTAGAGGAAGTGGAGGCTACACCACGTTCGTTACTGCCATGTCTTTGTGCTTCATACCATTACACCTCTGTTTTACCACTTAGGTACTTGAACTACAACCAATCGAACCAACTAAGAAGTGATGTACTTGATATGCAGTGGTGGAACTAGAGTTTGGGTGGCAAGTGGGTGGCCAAGGCTACGTCAGGGGGTCCATAGACCATGACAGAAAATGAGTGTGTAACCCTAACCTGGCATCTAAGGAGCATGAATGAATCCTATGATTGCTGATTAGAGGTAGAAGTGATAATTGACTTAACCTGGAGTTCTTCAATGTGACAGATAGTGGTCCAAAGGGGTTACTTCACTAGAATTCTTTAACATGAATAGTCAGTGTCTCTACCTTGGAACTGCAGCTCAATTTCTTCCTTTCTTTCATACTTTCTTTCTTTCTTTCTTTCTCTCTCTCTTTCTCTCTCTCTCTCTCTCTCTCTCTCTCTCTCTCTCTCTCTCACACACACACACACACACACACACACACACACACACACACACACACACACACACACACACACACACACACACACACACACACACACACACACACACACACACACACACACACACACAGTATTCACATTTTGGAGAGACTTAAGGTCACTCTGTTGTCATTAATATATAATCTGAGTCTATAAGTGTTGAACATCCAAAATAGTTTCAGAAAACAAAGCTCAAGCACCAAGGAGATAAGATGCATTTGTGTGTTACATAAATTACATCGTTTATTTATTTAAAATAGTACATTTACAAAAAACACACGGCAATTTGGCATACCAGGTATCAAGCAGAAACAAAGTGTCCATCAATATTACAAACGTACAGTATCATATTTATGCTCATATATATTATGTTAACTAATAGCAAAGACAATTCGCCTAATCAAGACCAAATGAAATCTGTGTGACATGATACCCTTTGGATTGATCATTTTAGAATGTCAGTGTACTAGCTAGTACACAGTGCAGGTTTTAATCATGACCAGAGGGACCACCTATGTGCCAAACTATCCTAGGTAGATATAAAACAACATAATTCTGCGGTTCTGGTGAGACCTGGCAAAATGTTTCACAAACTCATCCATGTTGAGGGAACGTGTCCTCCTTGACTCAACACTGAGAATTCTGAGGTGACTTAGCCTATAGAACTGAAAAAGTGTATGTGAGCAAGGAGGCCTACATAGCCTATAGAACTGAAAAAGCGTGTGTGAGCAAGGAGGCCTACAAACCTGACTCAGTTACACTAGCTCTGTCAGGGGGAATGGGCCAAAATTCCTCCCAACTTATTGTGGGAAGCTTGTGGAAGGCTACCCAAAATGTTTGACCCAAGTTAAACATTTAAAAGGCAATGCTACCAAATACAAATTGAGTGTCTGACCCACTGGGAATGTGATGAAAGAAATAAAAGCTGAAATAAATCATTCTCTCTACTATTATTCTGACATTTCACATTCTTAAAATATAGTGGTGATCCTAACTGACCAAGACAGGGAATTTTTACTAGGATTAAATGTCAGGAATTGTGAAACTGAGTTTAAATGTATTTGGCTAAGGTGTATGTAAACTTCTGACTTCAACTGTATTTGAGAATGCTGTTCATTGACTTCAGCTCAGTGTTCAACACCATAGTGCCCACAAAGCTCATCACTAAGCTAAGGACCCTGGGACAAAACACCTCCCTCTGCAACTGGATCCTGGCCTTCCTGATGGGCCGCCCCCAGGTGGTAAGGGTAGGGAACAGCATATCTGCCGCGCTGATCCTCAACGCGGGGGGGCCTCAGGGGTGTGTGCTTAGTTCCCTCCTGTACTCCCAGTTCACTCACGACTGAGTGGCCAAGCACGATTCCAACACCATCATTAAGTTTGCTGACCACACAACAGTGGTAGGCCTGATCACCCACAACGATGAGACAGCCTATAGGGAGGAGGTCAGAGACCTGTAGTGTGGTGCCAGGACAACAACCTCTCCCTCAATGTGAGAAAGACAAAGGAGCTGATCGTGGACTACAAGAAAAGGAGGGCCGAACACGCCCCCATTCACATCGATGGGGCTATAGTGGAGCGAGTCTGGAGTTTCACGTTCCTTGGTGTCCACATCACCAACAAACTATCATGGTCCTGTTGGGTTCTGAGAATAGGAAATATACTTATTCATGTCACTGAGGGAGAGAGGGGTAATGTGTAACGTTTACATTATGTCAGGATATGTTATTGTTAGCCATCAGGGCACCTATGGGAGGAAAAGAGACACAGTCTGGTAGGAGTCAATATGACAGCCGTGAGTTGGGGAGGCGTGAGCACTTTGGGGCAGAGGTCAGGTCAGATGAAGTGAGGAAGAACAGATATCACTAAGGTTTTGACTAGCAACAGAGATGCACTGGCTGTTCAGATGTGTAGGAGGAGACTCAGCAGAGGAGAAAGGGTTAAATATCAGTGCTTGTGTGAATATGTCTTCTGTCTGTCCAGCTGTTCGATCCTCTGGGAATAAACCTGGTTTAAGCTTTCATAGTGTCCGTCGAGTTCTTACTCTGATATTTGGAAACCAACAGTCCAAACACACCAAGACAGTCGTGAAGAGGCACGACAACACCTTTTCCCCCGCAGGAGACTGAAAAGATTTGGCATGGGTCAACATATCCTCAAAAAGTTCTACAGCTGCAACATCGAGAGCATCCTGACCGGTTGCATCACCGCCTGGTATGGCAACTGCTCGGCATCTGACCGTAAAGCGCTACAGAGGGTAGTGCGTACGGCCCAGTACATCACCGGGGCCAAGCTTTCTGCCATCCAGGACCTCTATACCAGGCGGTGTCAGGGGAAGGTCCATAAAATTGTCAAAGACTCCAGTCACTAAAGTCATGAACTGTTCTCTCTGCTACCCCACGGCAAGCGGTACCGGAGAGCCAAGTCTAGGTCCAAAAGGCTCCTCAACATCCTTTACCCCCAAGTCATAAGACTTGCTGAACATTTGATCAAATGGCCACCTGGACTGTTTACATTGCCCCCCCCCCCCCCTTTTTGTTTTTACACTGATGCTACTGGCTGTTTATTATCTATGCATAGTCACTTTACCCCTAACTACATGTACAAATTACCATGACTAACCTGTTATTTTATTGTGTTACTTTTATTACATTTTTTACTTTAGTTAATTTAGTAAATATTTTCTTAACTCTATTTCTTGAACTGCATTGTTGGGCTCGTAAAAAAATACTAAATAATAAAACATTTAAAAAATGATTTGATGTGTGTGTGTGTGTTAAGAATGGTCCAACACACAAAGGACATCCAGCCAACTGGACACAACTGTGGGAAGCATCGGAGTCAACTTGGGCCAGCGTCACTGAGAAACGTTTTCAACACCTTGTAGAGTTCATGCCCCGACGAATTGAGGCTGTTCTGAGGGCAAACGCGGGTGCAACTCAACGTTAGATAGGTGTTCCTAATGTTTTGTCCACTCGGGGTACACGTTCTTGCGCTTACACTTGCACTTATCTTTTGTTACTATCACTGACTTTGTTGATATTGTGGAACAGTTTGACTTACTATGACTGTGATATGTGGTTGGCTTTACCTACCTGAACGCATGAACTAAATTGCTCTGGATAAGTGTATGTTAAATGACTAAAAAGCCTAAAAATATCACTTCTTAATATCCCTATAGAACAGAGACATCTAGTGGTTAAATTGTACATTTGCGCTTCACTCGTAAGTGTACACATTTATTGAATTAACTTACATTTTACTTAGAAATTAGAAACAATTCAATCATGCAGTCAAATTAAAATGAGCAAATTATACAAATAAAACTTATGAGAAAAGTTTAAAGCACTCAATGACCAAAGTGATATAAAAATATGAAGTTATGAATTATATTAATATGAAAAGCCTTGCAAATAAATACATTTATTCAATTGGAAATTATACAAAATTGATCTGCTTGGTGTATTTTCAATGTGGTTCAGTTGACGTGATCTGTCTCCATGAAATTAAGAAACTAGTAACTTTTACCACATGAAAAGTTGATATCTTAACCAAATCTTAACCTTAATTCAAGAAACATCTTAGCCTTAATAAAAAAATATCTTTAGATAATTTACAGGAAATATTAAGATCCATAAATATAGTGTTGGATTTTGCAAACAACCCATATTTGTATGAAGTTCCTTATACAATGTTTCAGCCAGAATGACACTCCCCAGTGACACAGCCTGTATTGACCTTTGAACTTTGTGTATGTTTTGGGTGCTAATGTTCTAACCTAGTTTTCAGACTGCATTCCACTGGACGTCTCCACTACAGGAGCAGCAAGAGGAACTGCCCCTCCCTACCTTCAGGCTAGGGTCAAACCCTACACCCCAACTCTGTTCTGCCACCTCTGGTCTCTTGGCTCTCCCACCCCTACAAGAGGGCAGCTCCTTCTCAGCCAAGTCAAAGCTCTTCTCTGTCCTGACACCCCAATGGTGGAACCATCTTCAGAAAACATCTGAAACCCTATCTCTTCAAAGATTATTTTAAATAATCCCCCTCCTCACCTCGAGCCCCCCCCAAAGAAACATGAAAGAAATCCCAAAATCCTGAACCAACACTTGCTCTTGACTCCACCCCCACCTTTCTATCTCTGACATTGCTGATAACTACTTTATTGAGAAAAAGAGAACTTACTATGACTGTGATATGTGATTGTCCCACCTAACTCTTACTGTAAGTTGCTCTGGATAAGAGCGTCTCCTAAATGACTAAAATGTAAATGTTTATTTTTAGTGTTAAGTCAGTCTGTAACTGTAAGACTCTTCGTTACTTTAGCTGTTTATAGTGTGTGGACAACGTGTGTGTGTCCACTGTATATCTTTGAGGAGTCACGCCTCCTCTTCATCTATGATAACCCTACTCTACCTAGTAGTTGCGTGTGCACCGCGTGTGTTGATTAGATTAGTGTGCGAGTGAGAGAAAGAGAGATAGAGATAGGAGACAATGAGAGAGAGAGCGAGAGAGAGAGAGAGAGAGAGAGAGAGAGAGAGAGAGAGAGAGAGAGAGAGAGAGAGAGAGAGAGAGAGAGAGAGAGAGAGAGAGAGAGAGAGAGAGAGAGAGAGAGAGAGAGAGAGAGGGCGAGAGAGAGAGAGCGAGAGAGAGAGAGAGAGAGAGAGAGGAGAGAGAGAGAGAGAGAGAGAGAGCGAGAGAGAGAGAGAGAGAGAGAGAGAATGAGAACCAGAATGAGAGTGTGTGTAGACAGGTACACACATATTAGTGTGTATGATCTCACACGGCCCCAGCCATACCCCTCCTCCACTCCTCTCATCATGTGTGTCTCTTCATGTGCAGGGCCAGGTGGTCTGAGCGGGAGAAGGCTCTCTGACACTGCAGACACATGTAGGGTTTCTGACCCGTGTGTTTACGGTAGTGACGGGTCAACTCGTCCGACCGGGCAAACTTCCACCCACAGCCCTCCCACGTACAGTGGTATGGTTTCTCCCCTATGGAGTCAATAGCACACAAAAGCATTGTTGATACAATGTGTTGATCATTCATAGTGTAAATTGTATTCTGTTCAATAGGGTTAATGCAATCAAAGATCCTTGGGACATCCATACCCTAACCCTAACCCTAACCCTAACCCTATCCTTAACCTAACCCTAACCCTAACCCTAACCCCTATTCTTAACCTAACCCTAACCCAACCTTAACCATTACCTAACCCTAACCCCTATCCTTAACCTAACCCTAACCCAACCTTAACCATTACCTAACCCTAACCCCTATCCTTAACCTAACCCTAACCCTAACCCTAACCCTATCCTTAACCTAACCCTAACCCTAACCCTAACCCTAACCCTGTCCTTAACCTAACCCTAACCCTAACCCTAACCCTATCCTTAACCTAACCCTAACCCAACCTTAACCATTACCTAACCCTAACCCCTATCCTTAACCTAACCCTAACCCAACCTTAACCATTACCTAACCCTAACCCCTATCCTTAACCTAACCCTAACCCAACCTTAACCATTACCTAACCCTAACCCCTATCCTTAACCTAACCCTAACCCTAACCCTAACCCTATCCTTAACCTAACCCTAACCCTAACCCTAACCCCTATCCTTAACCTAACCCTAACCCAACCTTAACCATTACCTAACCCTAACCCCTATCCTTAACCTAACCCTAACCCAACCTTAACCATTACCTAACCCTAACCCCTATCCTTAACCTAACCCTAACCCAACCTTAACCATTACCTAACCCTAACCCCTATCCTTAACCTAACCCTAACCCCTATCCTTAACCTAACCCTAACCCAGCCTTAACCATTACCTAACCCTAACCCCTATCCTTAACCTAACCCTAACCCAACCTTAACCATTACCTAACCCTAACCCCTATCCTTAACCTAACCCTAACCCAACCTTAACCCTTACCTAACCCTAACCCCTATCCTTAACCTAACCCTAACCCAACCTTAACCCTTACCTAACCCTAACCCCTATCCTTAACCTAACCCTAACCCAACCTTAACCCTTACCTAACCCTAACCCCTATCCTTAACCTAACCCTAACCCTAACCCAACCTTAACCCTTACCTAACACTAACCCTAACCCCTATCCTTAACCTAACCCTAACCCAACCTTAACCCTTACCTAACCCTAACCCCTATCCTTAACCTAACCCTAACCCTAACCCAACCTTAACCCTTACCTAACCCTAACCCCTATCCTTAACCCTTACCTAACCCTAACCCAACCTTAACCCTTACCTAACCCTATTCTGTTCAATAGGGTTAATGCAATCAAAGATCCTTGGGACATCCATACCCTAACCCTAACCCTAACCCTAACCCTAACCCTATCCTTAACCTAACCCTAACCCTAACCCTAACCCAACCTTAACCATTACCTAACCCTAACCCCTATCCTTAACCTAACCCTAACCCAACCTTAACCATTACCTAACCCTAACCCCTATCCTTAACCTAACCCTAACCCAACCTTAACCATTACCTAACCCTAACCCCTATCCTTAACCTAACCCTAACCCAACCTTAACCATTACCTAACCCTAACCCCTATCCTTAACCTAACCCTAACCCCTATCCTTAACCTAACCCTAACCCAACCTTAACCATTACCTAACCCTAACCCCTATCCTTAACCTAACCCTAACCCAACCTTAACCATTACCTAACCCTAACCCCTATCCTTAACCTAACCCTAACCCAACCTTAACCCTTACCTAACCCTAACCCCTATCCTTAACCTAACCCTAACCCAACCTTAACCCTTACCTAACCCTAACCCCTATCCTTAACCTAACCCTAACCTAACCTTAACCCTTACCTAACCCTAACCCCTATCCTTAACCTAACCCTAACCCAACCTTAACCCTTACCTAACACTAACCCTAACCCCTATCCTTAACCTAACCCTAACCCAACCTTAACCCTTACCTAACCCTAACCCCTATCCTTAACCTAACCCTAACCCTAACCCAACCTTAACCCTTACCTAACCCTAACCCCTATCCTTAACCCTTACCTAACCCTAACCCAACCTTAACCCTTACCTAACCCTAACCCCTATCCTTAACCTAACCCTAACCCAACCTTAACCCTTACCTAACCCTAACCCCTATCCTTAACCTAACCCTAACCCAACCTTAACCCTTACCTAACCCTAACCCCTATCCTTAACCTAACCCTAACCCAACCTTAACCCTTACCTAACCCTAACCCCTATCCTTAGCCTAACCCTAACCCAACCTTAACCCTTACCTAACCCTAACCCCTATCCTTAACCTAACCCTAACCCAACCTTAACCCTTACCTAACCCTAACCCCTATCCTTAACCTAACCCTAACCCAACCTTAACCCTTACCTAACCCTAACCCTAACCCCTATCCTTAACCTAACCCTAACCCAACCTTAACCCTTACCTAACCCTAACCCCTATCCTTAACCTAACCCTAACCCAACCTTAACCCTTACCTAACCCTAACCCCTATCCTTAACCTAACCCTAACCCAACCTTAACCCTTACCTAACCCTAACCCCTATCCTTAACCTAACCCTAACCCAACCCTAACCCAACCTTAACCCTTACCTAACCCTAACCCCTATCCTTAACCTAACCCTAACCCAACCTTAACCCTAACCCTAACCCCTATCCTTAACCTAACCCTAACCCAACCTTAACCCTTACCTAACCCTTACCTAACCCTAACCCCTATCCTTAACCTAACCCTAACCGAACCTTAACCCTTACCTAACCCTAACCCTAACCCCTATCCTTAACCTAACCCTAACCCAACCTTAACCCTTACCTAACCCTTACCTAACCCTAACCCCTATCCTTAACCTAACCCTAACCCCTATCCTTAACCCTTACCTAACCCTAACCCTAACCCCTATCCTTAACCTAACCCTAACCCTAACCCAACCTTAACCCTTACCTAACCCTAACCCTAACCCCTATCCTTAACCTAACCCTAACCCTAACCCAACCTTAACCCTTACCTAACCCTAACCCAACATTAACCCTTACCTAACCCTAACCCCTATCCTTAACCCTTACCTAACCCTAACCTCTATCCTTAACCCTTACCTAACCCTTTCCTTAACTGTTTTACATTTCAACTTCAATGGGTTGACGTCAGAGTTGGGACGTCCCAAGGATCGTTTAGACTTTTTCTATTCAATAGCCATTACTACTAAAAGCCATGAATCATTATTCATCCATATGAAGTTGTCCATCATGCAGTTCTGCCTATTATCCAATGTATTCTAATCCCTAGAATATGCATTAATGCCTCAATATCTGTGTATTCTAATCTCTGTATTCTTACCTGTGTAATGTGTTCTAATCTCTGTATTCTTACCTGTGTGATGTAATCTCTGTATTCTTACCTGTGTAATGTGTTCTAATCTCTGTATTCTTACCTGTGTAATGTAATCTCTGTATTCTTACCTGTGTAATGTTTTCTAATCTCTGTATTCTTACCTGTGTAATATATTCTAATCTCACCTGTGTAATGTATTCTAATCTCTGTATTCTTATCTGTGTAATATATTCTAATCTCTGTATTCTTACCTGTGTAATATATTCTAATCTCACCTGTGTAATGTATTCTAATCTCTGTATTCTTATCTGTGTAATATATTCTAATCTCTGTATTCTTATCTGTGTAATGTATTCTAATCTCTGTATTCTTATCTGTGTAATGTATTCTAATCTCACCTGTGTAATATATTCTAATCTCACCTGTGTAATGTATTCTAATCTCTGTATTCTTATCTGTGTAATATATTCTAATCTCTCTATTCTTATCTGTGTAATGTATTCTAATCTCTGTATTCTTATCTGTGTAATGTATTCTAATCTCACCTGTGTAATGTATTCTAATCTCACCTGTGTAATGTATTCTAATCTCTGTATTTTTACCTGTGTAATGTATTCTAATTGATGCATTCTTACCCGTGTGTGTGCGGAGGTGAGCCTTGAGGTGGGAGCTCTTGGTATAGGTCTTACTACAACCTGAGTATTCACAGCTGTGTAGAGCAGCTCTCTTCTTCGCCACAGTCCTGCGGCCGTTCTTCCCCTCCAAACCACCAGGGGGAACCCCTGAGGAGGTGATAGCTAGGTGGGGCTGCTGGTGCTGGGAGTAGGGGAAGTGGTTGGAGGAGGCTTGTTGGTGGTGGTGGCCATGGAGGTTGTAGTCCCTCTGGCTGCGGTATAGACCCAGGTGGTGGGGGTAGTTTTGGAGGAAGCTGTAGTGGTGGGTTCGAAATTCAGAGGTCATAGAGGTTGTCATGGAGACAGGGGCTTGGAGGAATCTGCCATCTTGAAACGTCACCATGGAAGTGTGTTGTTGGGGGTAGTAGTGTCCCATTCCAAAGTCCCATGATTTGGCCTTAGTGAGGACAGCAGTGGCTCTATCTCTGCCATGTCCCTCCTGGTTGCTTCCGGGGTTGAAACCATACTGGTCCACGTTTGGTTGAATGGGGAATGATGATAATGATGATGATGACCGAACCTGTTGGTTGTAAAGTTCTGGTATGCCTGAACCAATGGTCTCTAAGGGGGTGAGCAGCTCAACCATCAGGCTACTGCTGCCCGTATGAAGCCTGTCTGGACTTATTTGGTCCGTCAACACCCCTTCTCCATCATGGTAGAGTCCAGTTTGGTCCGGTTGAAGAAGATGCTGAGTGTTGTAGTCCAGAGAGGGGTTCAGCTCAGGTGATGGGCTGCTCCAGTCAGACAACAAGAACTCCATGTCCCATGAGGTTTCACTTTCATCGTCCAGGTGAGGAAGAACTGGCTGCTGGTCACTGGTGTTGCCAGGTGACATCCTCTTGGTTTGAGAGTCCAGACTGAGAGCGCCATCCTCAAATTTCCACTCCTTGTGCGACAGTACAAAAACATCAGTTCATATCGAGCCTCTCTTACTAACTTCACATAAATATGGAAATAACGCAACAACACCCACTAACAAATTAAAATAACTATTTTATAATTAAATCCTAGTTTTGTAATAACTTTCCAAATAAAATCCATTTGATATTTGGACAGATCTTAAATCAAAATACACATATTGTATTAAATGTGTTGGGGATATGAGGCTGTGCTCACAGGGCCTCTTCATTGCGAGTCCAAACATTTTGTTGAAAGAAAAGTTGATGGCATTTAGACACTCTGCTGTTAAGCCCCAAGACTCACCCTCTTCAAACAAAGATATACAAGTGACAACACTTTTCATTGTTTCAGCAAAATGTAGAAACCAAATAAAAGTAACAAGTGGAATACGTACCTTCATATTGTTCTCAGAGCGAACAAAGTTTGAGAAGGAGCTGAAGGATGGAAGCACAGCAGCTTGTGTCCCAGCCATCTGACCAGTTAGACGTCGACTTCACACAGGTTACAGTGGTGACAGGAATGTGAGCTTTGTCTTTTCTTTTACATGACCATCTCACAATGGTTAGACTCTTGCAAACTGTAAGTAACCAGTCATCCTGAAAACAGTTACACCTGTCTGTTGTCCAGTTTGATCTGCCAAGTAGCCTACTTTCTTTTACAGTTGTCCTCTCTCCATTCTACCCGTCTACCGTATCCCCCCCTCTTTCTCTCTCGGTTGTGAACGTGACTTCAAATCTTCTCCGTTCATGTATCTTCTGATGACCGTTGGGGGGTGGGACATAAGTGTGTGTGTGTGTGTGTGTGTGTGTGTGTGTGTGTGTGTGTGTGTGTGTGTGTGTGTGTGTGTGTGTGTGTGTGTGTGTGTGTGTGTGTGTGTGTGTGTGTGTGTGTGTGTGTGTGTGTGTGTGTGTGTGTGTGTGCGTGCGTTCGTGTGCGTGAGTTCTATGCCAACTCCATTTCCTACTCCAGTCCTCTCTTCTTAACCAGGAGAAAGAGTGAATGAACAGTTGTATCTCCCCCCTCGCTACCCCTCCCTGTTTTTTTTATCCTGAGCAGAAATCCATGGCCAGCAAAACAACTCCAAAGAGAAAGAGAATTGAAAAAGAACAACAAACAGATGTAATTCTAGCTAATGAATGTTATGGACTTCGTTTTGCACAAAACCACTGAAAATGTAATTTCAAGTGTATTGGAGTTGTTTCTCTGACATGTTATGGCGTACAGTGCAAGCAGAATATCATACTGACATTGGCCTCTTCATTCAGCTTCATGAAACAACTCAAACTCCCCTCCCCCACTACTAAAACTGCTACACACACATTGAGCAGCACACACACACCTCTGGGACATGTGGTTCTGAGAAGACCTGTGTGTCTAGTAGGTGATTATGTGCTAGGCTGTGTTTATCAGTGTGCATGGGGGCCCAGAGAGGCCCCTGTTTGACAACAGATAATGGTGCTGCTGACTACTGCCTGTCCCTGCTGACTGCTCCATAACACAGATAAAGACTCTCTCGCTCTTTTTGACAATCTTTCACTTTCCGTCTACAGAGGAGTATTACTTGGGAAAAACCTTGTGTTAGAAAGGAGCTATGTAGGCTTGTTATGAATGCCCTATAGACACTTTTTACAAATCCTGTTTATATTATGGCACCGTCATTATAATGAATTGGTGCTATCATTGGTGCAATAAAGTTCAATGTACTGTATTGGTACACATGAATTGTAATAATAGTCAGATTATATTCATGTAAAAAAGCTCAAGGACACAATGTTCATATTTTCCAAGCAATTCATTTTTTTTTCATTGCAAGTATTGCTTCATGCAAATATATCTAATGTTTTGCTCTGTGTGTGTGAGAGATGCAGGCAGCTCAGGTGGGGCTCTGTCATCCTTGAGAAGGTTGGAAGAGCTGGTCCTGGACCTGAAAAACCTGATGCACTTTGTTTTCTTTTTGTCTTCGGTTGGACAGACAGACAGACAGACAGAAAGAAAAGATCTGTGTTAAAAATAACTAAACAACACACATCTATTATGAACACACCAGACATCTATAGTAAATGATGATAGTGATACTTTTGGATTGAATATTTTAAGAATTGTAGCTAGGTGGTTCTTATTTCTTCACCACCTGCTTCTCAACCTCCACGTCCTTCTCCACCTACTTCCCAACCTCCTCCACATCCTTCTCTACCTGCTTCTCCACCTCTATCTCTTTCTCAACCTCCACCTCCTTCTCCACCTGCTTCTCAACCTCCTCCACATCCTTCTCCACCTGCTTCTCAACCTCCTCCACATCCTTCTCCACCTGCTTCTCAACCTCCTCCACATCCTTCTCCACCTGCTTCTCCACCTCTATCTCTTTCTCAACCTCCACCTCCTTCTCCACCTGCTTCTCAACCTCCTCCACATCCTTCTCCACCTGCTTCTCAACCTCCTCCACATCCTTCTCCACGTGCTTTTCCCCTCCACCTCTTTCTCAACCTCTTTCTCAACCTCCACCTCCTTCTCCACCTACTTCTCAACCTCCTCCACATCCTTTTCCATCTCCACCTCCTTCTCTACCTACTTTTCAAACTCCTCCACATCCTTTTCCATCTCCACCTCCTTCTCCACCTACTTCTCAAACTCCTCCACATCCTTCTCCACCTACTTCTCAATCTCCACCTACTTCTCAACCTCCTCCACATCCTTTTCCATCTCCACCTCCTTCTCCACCTACCTCTCAAACTCCTGCACATCCTTCTCCACCTTCACCTACTTCTCAACCTCCTTCACATCCTTCTTCACCTCCTTCTCCACCTCCATGTCCTTCTCCACTACCTTCTCCACCACCTTCTTCTCCAACTCCAGAGCCTTCACCTACAGAGACTCCTTCTCCAGAGGCTCCACCTCTTGAAGATCTTCCTCCTCCCAAGGCTTCACCTCCAGGTAGAGGTTCAAATATACCTCCATGTAGCTGTTGAGGGCATTCATGTTTTCAATGTTATAGGTGGCATCAAAGTCCACAAAGAGCTTTGTTGACCTCCAATGGAGCTTGTGCTTGGCCACTTGGTGGTCTTGGCCAAACGCCCTCTTGTAGATCCTCATGAATTTTACACTGGGGCCGAACTGCAGACAATAGGCTGTGGTCAATGACTCTGGCAGGGGCTCAGAGAACAGCTCTTTCTCAATGGGGACATTGTCCGGGTTCTGATCAGGTTTTACGGGTTAGAAAACAAACCTACAGTACACATTCAAAAGTTTTTCTTTATTTTTACTATTTTCTACATTGTAGAATAGCAGTGAAGACTTCAAAACTATGAAATAACACGTAGGGAATCATGTAGTAACCAAAAAAGTGATAAACAAATCATAATACCTTTATTATTTTATATATTTATATAGGCCAGGTCATCTGATGCAGCACTTCATCGCTCTCCTCCTTCTTGGTCAAATAGCCCTTACACAGCCTGTGAGGTGTGTGTTGGGTCATTGTCCTGTTGAAAAACAAATGATAGTCTAAGCGTAAAACCCAATGGGATGGCGTATTGCTGCAGAATGCTGTGGTATCCATGCTGGTTGTGTGCCTTGAATTCTAAATAAATCACTGACAGTGTCAACAGCAAAGCACCCCCACACCATCACACCTCATCCTCCATGCTTCATGGTGGGAACCACAGATGTGTAGATCATCCATTCACCTACTCAGCATCTCACGAATACATGGCGGTTGGAACCAAAAATCTCAAATTTGGACTCATCAGACCAAAGGACAGATTTCCACCGGTCTAATGTCCATTGCTCGTATTTCTTGGCCCAAGCAAGTCTCTTCTAATTATGGGTGTCCTTTAGTAGTTGTTTCTTTGCAGCAAATCGACCATGAAGGCCTGATTCACGCAGTCTCCTATGAACAGTTGATGTTGAGATGTGTATGTTACTGGAACTCAGTGAAGCATTTATTTCGGCTACAATCAGAGGTGCAGTTAATTCTAATGAATTTATCCTTTGCAGCAGAGGTAACTCTGGGTCTTCCTTTCCTGTGGCGGTCCTCATGAGAGCCAGTTTCAGCATTCCAGGTGACTACCTCATGAAGCTGGGTGAGAGAATGCCAAGAGTGTGCAAAGCTGTCAACAAGGCAAATGTTGGCTACTTTGAAAAATCACTTTTTTGGTTACTACATGATTCCATATGTGTTGTTTCATAGTTTTGATGTCTTCACTCAAATTCTACAATGTAGAAAATAGTAAAAGTAAAGAAAAACCCTTGAATGAGTAGGTGTGTCCAAACCTTTGATTGGCACTGTATATTTATATACATTCGGGGTCTCAACTTACTGTTGAGAGTTAGAATAATAGGTGCATAAGGTGCAATTTCGAAATTTGGTTGTGCATCAGCAGTGTCGTGTTGTTGACTATCATTAAATGTGAAGACTGTATAATATCAAATCAATTCTCTATGTGTAATTTAATTACACAATTTAACTAATCATGTATCTTTAATTAACTAGGAAGTCGGGGCACTACGGGAACATGTTGTTTATAGAGTTTCAATTTCCTGAATATAACTCTTCCGATATTTTCATATCTTATCAAAACAGTCACTTATTAATGAATTTGACCTCATTAGTCTCATTACTGAACGTTGCAAACACTTGGATATCTGCACGAACCATAGCATAGAATCACGAATCGACGACATACAAATTGGCGTAATTATTTATTTACTAACTAACTTAAAATAAATCACAGAATTACATAAACACACACACAAATAGTCACACATTGGTTACAACATGATACAAAGAAAAAGTCCCTAGCTGAGGAAACCGATATGACAGCTTGGTAGACAAAGGAAAGGGGTGGGGACCGCTCAAGAGCGGGAAACTCATGGAGGATTACTACACTCATAGAAATTGCTAATACTATGAACATGAATTTATTCAAAAATAAATTGCAATTTACATATTTACAAGTGTCTGCCTTTGTTGTCCCTCTCCGCGGTTGCCGGTCCGTCTGCTGGATAGTCATGGAGATCAAAGCCGTATGTTGTTAGAATGGATAATTCAGACTACCATTCGGAAATGTTCTTAGATCAGATGCGTTTACCAGACTGAAGTATTAAAACAGCGGTTGTCTGAATAATTGTTCTTTCGTTTGTATATTTCTTCACCATTTCAACGTGGGAATGATTTCCACGTTCTCTGGTCTTGTCCTTTGGCACAGTTGCCAACCATTTCAACATGTAGCCACCGCTTCATGTTTACTGATCTAATGTAACTTTTTTCGGAGGTGGGTTTTATACTCTGTGGAAGAAGGGGCGGTTCCAGGATGCCTATACAGTTCCTTATAAACTCGCTCACCGAGTCAGCGTATACGTCAATGTTGTTCTCTGGGCTACCCAGAACATGTCCCAGTCCACGTGATCGAAGTAATCTTGAAGCTTGGAATCCGATTGGTCAGACCAGCATTGGATAGACCTATGCACGGCACTTCCTGTTTTAGTTTATGCCTATAGGAGGGGAGCAACAACATGGAGTCATGGTCAGATTTGCCAAAAGGAGGGCGGTGGAGGGCCTTGTATGCATCGCAGAAGTTCCTCGCTCGTGTACTGCAATCGATATGCTGATATAGGTAGCCTTGTTCTCAAATCAGCTTTGTTAAAATCCCCAGCTACAATAAATGCAGCCTCAGGATATATGGTTTCCAGTTTGCATAAAGTCCATGAAGTTCCTTAATGGCCGTCTTGGTATCTGATTGCGATGGGATATACACGGCTGTGACAATAACCGAGGGGAGTTCTCTTGGAAGATAATACGGTCGGCATTTGATTGTGAGGAATTCTAGGTCAGGTGAACAAAAGGACTTGAGTTCCTGTATGTTGTTACAATTACACCATGAGTTGTTATGAAACTTGCACCCATCCGTTCTTCTTACCATAGATATGTTTATTCCTGTCGCCGCGATGCTGAAAATCCCGTTGGCTGTATGGACTCCGACAGCATGTCCCAAGCTAGCCATGTTTCCATGAAACAGAGTATGTTACAATCCCGGGTATCTCTTTGGAAAGCAACTCTTGCCCTGATTTCGTCGACTTTGTGAACGAGGGACTGGACATTAGCGAGCAGTGCATCAATACGTATTCATCATATTTGGAGTCCTCAATTTTTTCTGCATATTTGAAGTCTAAAATCCCCTATCGAGATAAATGAAGGGTGGAAAAATGATTGGAATCATTTCCCTGTTTGACCGCTAGGTTGTATGGGTATTATGACATCTCCATTGTGGACACCTCTATTATTGCGCGTGTTTACGCAGCAAATGCACTATCACCACTTTGAAGTCAATATCTAGCTCTGGTCCAGTGCGCAGTCCTTTACTAGTAGAGGTTAGTAGAGGAACCCACACTCTTGCCATGGACCAGAGCTAATAGATATATCCCTTTGTTTAATAAATGTCAATGCAATACATTAAATATGACTAAATAAATGAATTCCATTGAAATATGATGTTAAAAGCACAATTGATTCGACTTTAAATAGCGTTCTAGTTTGGTTTTATTATGCTTCAGAACTGTCCCAGTTCTTGTCCATAAAAGTTCTATATGATCTATATGGCAGGACGGCAGTGCAACTTCCCATCCACTAGGTGTCAGTGTTGTACTGCAAGGCGTTTCCAGATGCATTACACTACTTCATTGTGTCTGCTCTGTGCATGTTGCCTACTTACCCATATGATTAATGAACTTGTGACGACTACATAAAGAGCATGGGTATGGACTCCACAAGGTGTTGAAAGTGTTCCAAAGGGATGCTGGTCCATGTTGACTCCAATGCTTCCCACAGTTTTGTCAAGTTGACTGGATGTCCTTTGGGTGGTGGACCATTCTTGATACACACACAAAACTATTGAGTGTGAAAAACCCAGCAGCGTTGCAGTTCTTGACACAAACTGGTGCACCTGGCATTTACTACCATACCCTGTTCAAAGGCGCATAAATCTTTTGTCTTGTCCATTCACAATCTGAATGACACACATACACAATCAAAGTCTCAATTGTCTCAAGGCTTAAAAATCCTCCTTTAACCTGTCTCCTCACCTTTATCTACACTGATTGAAGTGTATTTAACAAGTGACATCAATAAAGGATCAGGGAAGGGAGCTTTCATCTTGATTCACCTGGCCAGTTTATGTCATGGAAAGAGCAAGTGTTCTTAATGTTTTGTATACTCAGTGTATGTCTCATGCTCTGTGTACAATATGCATGGATCCACACCAGGGACATTCTGTGGTCTTGGTTTATTATTATATGATCTCACATCCCATTAACAAACCCCTTAAAAGGAAGTGTGCCTGTATGTTGTACTTCCTCTCAGTCCTATTTTAAGACATTGTCATACTTTTCACACACACAAGCACGCACGCACACACACACACACACACGCACGCACACACACACACACACACACACACACACACACACACACACACACACACACACACACACACACACACACACACACACACACACAGCGGATCCTGTTTGCCTCCACCTAGAGCAGATGCTTCCACATCCACACAGAAGAGAGACTGTTTGCTCCTTCAAAGATGCTTGTCTGTCGATACCATCTCTCACTTTGGATATTTCTTCTGCTCATCTGTTATCTACAACTTTGGGGTAAGTACTTTGAATATGAATTGACTGACACTTATGTTGTAGATGTCAGGGTAAAGAAGTTAAGCCATTTCAGTTACAGAGATATGTCACTGATGTTTGGCATCAGTTCTGTCATCTTTATTTCCTGACCATTTAAGTAGTCTATTTAAATGGGGTAATGTGATCCTAGATCACAGGAGGTTGGTGGCACCTTAATTGGGGAGGACGGGCTCGTGGTAGTGACCGCAGAGGAATTAGTCGAATGGTATCAAATACATCAAATACATGGTTTCCAGGTGTTTGGTTCCATTCCATTTACTCCGTTTCTGGACATTATTATGAGCCGTTCTCCCCTCAGCAGCCTCCTGTGTCCTCTATCTGTTGAGTGGAATGCAGTGTTTACCATTACTGGGCCTCACACTTGACTGCTCCTCCCCAGTTACAGTATCCTCAGACCTCCTCCCAGTCCTCCCCCCAACACCCTCCCTCACCCAGTCCTCCTCTGTAGAAAACACCAGCCTGGGGGCTGTGGTCCTGGTCTGTCGGGCCCCTGAGGGCCCTGGAGGGACCCTGTTCAGACTCCACCGGGTTAAAAAGCTGGTGGACACCATGACTTTCCCCAGTGAGAGACAGGAGGCCCAGTTCACAGTGAGAGTGAGGGAGGATTCAGCCCGGGAGGTTCTATACTGCTGCCTGTATCAGAACAGCCAGGGGATGTACAGCCCATACAGCCACTATCTGACTCTGAAACAACAAGGTGAGATTTAGAGTTTTATACTGAGTTTTATATTCATGATTGATGATTTTGGATCAGGCAGTTGAGAATGTTGGACCCGTGGATCTGGGAGAGAAACTACTGCAAGCGCCACGATCACTACAAATAATGATGAAAATCAAAGTCACAGAAATCTTTTTCTGCAATTTATGGTAACGGTACATGGAAATGCTATTTCAAAGTGAGAAACGGTTCTGAGGTTTAAAGCCACTGGTGATGGAAGTCAATAAACACTCCCATCCGCTTCTCCACCACCACTGGCAAAACTGCCATAGGTGTTCTCAGTGGTTACGTGTGTGTGTGCATGAATGTGTGTGTCGTACTGTTACACCCTGTAGGTTATATAGAAACCACAAACATCAACCCTGACAGTTAAGGCAGGAAGTGTGAATGACAACAGAGGGTAAACTTAAATGGCAGTTCTCACATTACCTCAGAGACCGGATATACAATTTCTGCTAAATATCCAATGTCTAAATGTATAGTTTCAGTACATAGTGCCTATAGACAACTGTGCATTTGGTTTGATAAAGTTTATTACGAAAGTAACAAGCTCCTGAATTCATCTCCTTGGAGTTGAAAGAAAGCTCCCTTCTTTACTTTTCTTATAGTAGGAAGACTTCACCATTACAACCCCTTTATATCAAATCAAATCAAATGTATTTATAAAGCCCTTCCTACATCCGCGGATGTCACAAAGTGCTGTACAGAAACCCAGCCTAAAACCCAAACAGCAAGCAATGCAGATGTAGAAGCACGGTGGCTAGGAAAAACTCCCCAGAAAGGTCGGAACCTAGGAAGAAACCTAGAGAGGAACCAGGCTATGAGGGGTGGCCAGTCCTCTTCTGAGAGAGAGAGAGAGAGAGAGAGAAAACTTAAATTCACACAGGACGCCGGGCCAGATAAGAGGGGAAATACTCCAGATAAAACAGACTGACCCTAGCCCCCCAACACATAAACTACTGCAGCATACATCTCTCTCTCTCCCTCTCCCTCTCTCTGTTTAGGTGTAGCTTCTCCTAGAACTCCCCCTCCTCCTCCTCCTCCCCCCCCTCTCCTCCCACCCATCCTCTCAGTTGATCCCCCAGGTGGTCAGGTGAAGCACGGCCAGACGTTATCCTTCCACTGCTCCCCCCCTCCTCCTCACTCCCAGCAGAGCCCGAAACCAGAAGCCTTCCTACTGCTGAGGACAGCTAAAGTGACTGGACACTCCATGGGGAGCTCCATGGTCCACCCCCAGGCCTCCCTGGTGTCCCACTCCACAGCCCAGACCGGGGCCTTCCACCTGGGGCCTGTGAGGGGAGGCGAGGGGGGGTCCTACACCTGCCTCTACCAGGTTACAGTGCCTCGTCAGGGACCGGCTAATTCAACCGCCAGTCATCCAGTTCTTGTCACGGTCACAGGTGAGAGATCTGGTTGAGAGGTGAAATTGCAGCTAGACACTGATCTAATGTCAGTTATGTATTTTATTCCCAATGGTTAAGGTTAGGATTGTGTGTGAGAAAAATCTGATACCCTTACTGATACCCTATACTCTCTCTCCATCTTTTCTCTGGTGGGCCTGCCATCCCAGAGCTGTTGCCGGTGCCCTCTCTCTCTCTCCAGAGCCAGGCTGGGGAGTGGGCCTTGGTGTGTACTGGCTCACCTGCCTTCCCTGGTGCCCGCTTCTCTCTATACCGCCTGGGAAGTACCTTCCCTGATGCCACCCGTAGTGCCCCCGCTACCCGACATCGTGCCCTTTTTGCTCTCTCATCCCTGCCTGCCCAGGACGGCCCGTTGTCGGACCAGTACCAGTGCCAATACAGTTCCCTGCTGGGAGCAGAGTGGAGCCACTCAGAGAGAAGTGCACTGCAGGATGTGCCTAGAGTCATAGGTCTGCATCTCTCTGATGTCTGTGTCTGTCTGAGCTTGTGTGCGTCAACTCACACCACTCAAGAGGCAGCCTTGAATTATTTTTCACCTATAATATTGTCTGTCATTGTCTTCCAGAAAAGACCACCATCTCCCCTTCCTCCTCACCAGGTAACTCACGGAACCACTACAATCAACAAATCACCTTCTGACGTGGTATTGATGTTAGACACAGTGTGGGCCTGATGTTTGGTATTGATGTTAGACACAGTGTGGGTCTTATGTTTGGTATTGATGTTAGACACAGTGTGGGCCTGATGTTTGGTATTGATGTTAGACACAGTGTGGGCCTGATGTTTGGTATTGATGTTAGACACAGTGTGGGCCTGATGTTTGGTATTGATGTTAGACACAGTGTGGGCCTGATGTTTGGTATTGATGTTAGACACAGTGTGGGCTTGGTGTTTGGTATTGATGTTAGACACAGTGTGGGCTTGGTGTTTGGTATTGATGTTAGACACAGTGTGGGCCTGATGTTTGGTATTGATGTTAGACACAGTGTGGGCCTGATGTTTGGTATTGATGTTAGACACAGTGTGGGCCTGATGTTTGGTATTGATGTTAGACACAGTGTGGGCCTGATGTTTGGTATTGATGTTAGACACAGTGTGGGCCTGATGTTTGGTATTGATGTTAGACACAGTGTGGGCCTGATGTTTGGTATTGATATTAGAACACAGTGTGGGCCTGATGTTTGGTATTGATGTTAGACACAGTGTGGGCCTGATGTTTGGTATTGATGTTAGACACAGTGTGGGCCTGATGTTTGGTATTGATATTAGACACAGTGTGGGCCTGATGTTTGGTATTGATGTTAGACACAGTGTGGGCCTGATGTTTGGTATTGATATTAGACACAGTGTGGGCCTGATGTTTGTATTGATATTAGACACAGTGTGGGCCTGATGTTTGATTGATGTTAGACACAGTGTGGGCTGATGTTTGATGTTTGTGTATTGTATTGATGTTAGACACAGTGTGGGCCTGATGTTTGATTGTTTGGCCTGATGTTTGATGATGTTAGACACAGTGTGGGCCTGATGTTTGTATTGATATTACAGTGTGGGCCTGATGTTTGATTGATATTAGACACAGTGTGGGCCTGATGTTTGGTATTTTAGACACAGTGTGGGCCTGATGTTTGGTATTGATGTTAGACACAGTGTGGGCCTGATGTTTGGTATTGATATTAGACACAGTGTGGGCCTGATGTTTGGTATTGATGTTAGACACAGTGTGGGCCTGATGTTTGGTATTGATATTAGACACAGTGTGGGCCTGATGTTTGGTATTGATATTAGACACAGTGTGGGCCTGATGTTTGGTATTGATATTAGACACAGTGTGGGCCTGATGTTTGGTATTGATATTAGACACAGTGTGGGCCTGATGTTTGGTATTGATATTAGACACAGTGTGGGCTTGGTGTTTGGTATTGATGTTAGACACAGTGTGGGCCTGATGTTTGGTATTGATATTAGACACAGTGTGGGCCTGATGTTTGGTATTGATGTTAGACACAGTGTGGGCCTGATGTTTGGTATTGATATTAGACACAGTGTGGGCCTGATGTTTGGTATTGATATTAGACACAGTGTGGGCCTGATGTTTGGTATTGATATTAGACACAGTGTGGGCCTGATGTTTGGTATTGATGTTAGACACAGTGTGGGTCTTATGTTTGGTATTGATGTTAGACACAGTGTGGGCCTGATGTTTGGTATTGATATTAGACACAGTGTGGGCCTGATGTTTGGTATTGATATTAGACACAGTGTGGGCCTGATGTTTGGTATTGATGTTAGACACCTGATGTTTGGTATTGATATTAGACACAGTGTGGGTCTTATGTTTGGTATTGATGTTAGACACAGTGTGGGCCTGATGTTTGGTATTGATGTTAGACACAGTGTGGGCTTGGTGTTAGGTATTGATGTTAGACACAGTGTGGGCCTGATGTTTGGTATTGATATTAGACACAGTGTGGGCCTGATGTTTGGTATTGATGTTAGACACAGTGTGGGCCTGATGTTTGGTATTGATATTAGACACAGTGTGGGCCTGATGTTTGGTATTGATATTAGACACAGTGTGGGCCTGATGTTTGGTATTGATATTAGACACAGTGTGGGCTTGATGTTTGGTATTGATATTAGACACAGTGTGGGCCTGATGTTTGTATTGGTTAGACACAGTGTTGATGTTTGTATTGTATTGATGTTTGGTATTGATGTTAGACACAGTGTGGGCCTGATGTTTGGTATTGATATTAGACACAGTGTGGGCCTGATGTTTGGTATTGATATTAGACACAGTGTGGGCCTGATGTTTGGTATTGATATTAGACACAGTGTGGGCCTGATGTTTGGTATTGATATTAGACACAGTGTGGGCCTGATGTTTGGTATTGATATTAGACACAGTGTGGGTCTTATGTTTGGTATTGATGTTAGACACAGTGTGGGTATTGTGTTTGGTATTGATGTTAGACACAGTGTGGGCCTGATGTTTGGTATTGATATTAGACACAGTGTGGGTATTGTGTTTGGTATTGATGTTAGACACAGTGTGGGCCTGATGTTTGGTATTGATATTAGACACAGTGTGGGTCTTATGTTTGGTATTGATGTTAGACACAGTGTGGGCCTGATGTTTGGTATTGATGTTAGACACAGTGTGGGCCTGATCTTTGGTATTGATGTTAGACACAGTGTGGGCCTGATGTTTGGTATTGATATTAGACACAGACACAATTTCCACAGATTTTTCATTACGAAATGTTTTTCAACTTCTCCAAAAAATGTCCAATAATTATAACCTGGAAATTACAACGACATTTCCTGTTGCTGCAGGATTAGTTTCCTGCTGTGGCAAACTGGCTCAAACTAAGATAATACGTATGTATAAGGAGGCTCGTTGATTGACAGGTGATATTGTCTTTCTGCTAGGGCTGACTGGAGTGGACTGGCCTCTGGTGTTGGGATATCTTTCTGTTGTGGTTCTGTTCTTCATTGTACTGGTGGGTGTGGGTGTGGCGGTGCAGAGGAAAGGTAATGTTACACCTGTTAACCTATACTCTGTTCCCAGAACAGTTTGTGCTCTCTTGTCAACCAGGAGCGGTTTACCTTAATAGGAGTTTGCAGGACAGCACAAACTGATCTGGGACCAAGCTAGTAAACCTTTAAAGAAATGTAATTTACCATTCAAATATGACATCACTGACTCTGTTCATTACACCTTTTCAGTTTGTAATTCTCTTCTCTCGTTTCTCTTCTCATTGTCCAGTAAAGGTAATGGGGGAAGAAAAGCGTAAAAGGTGGGTGTTGGATCCTCTATGAGTCTCTAACTTTCAGGGAAGTACAGTAATATCATAGAGCATGAGATGTTTTAGAATAGTATTTCTAATAGTGTTTCTCCCTTTAGAATAGTATTTTTCCCTTTAGTATCATTTTCTTAAAGTATTTCTCCCTTTAGAATAGTTTTCTAATAGTATTTCTCCCTTTAGAATAGTTTTCTAATAGTATTTCTCCCTTTAGTATAATTTTTCAAATAGTTTTTCTCCCTTTATAATCATTCTTGATAGTATTTCTCCCTTTAGAATAGTTTTTTTATAGTATTTCTCCCTTTAGAAAAGTTTTCTAATAGTATTTCTCCCTTTAGAATAGTTTTCTAATGGTATTTCTCCCTTTAGTATAATTTTTCAAATAGTATTTCTCCCTTTAGTATCATTTTTCAAATAGTTTTTCTCCCTTTAGAATAGTTTTCTAAAAGTGTTTCTCCCTTTAGAATAGTTTTCTAAAAGTATTTCTCCCTTTAGAATAGTTTTCTAATAGTATTTCTCCCTTAAGAATAGTTTTCTAATAGTATTTCTCCCTTTAGAATAGTTTTCTAAAAGTGTTTCTCCCTTTAGAATAGTTTTCTAATAGTATTTCTCCCTTAAGAATAGTTTTCTAATAGTATTTCTCCCTTTAGTATCATTTTTCAAATAGTTTTTCTCCCTTTAGAATAGTTTTCTAAAAGTGTTTCTCCCTTTAGAATAGTTTTCTAATAGTATTTCTCCCTTAAGAATAGTTTTCTAATAGTTTTTCTCCCTTTAGAATAGTTTTCTAATCGTATTTCTCCCTTTAGAATAGTTTTCTATTAGAAAAATGATTCTAAAGGGAGAAAAACTATCCATTTAAAATAGTATTTATAGTAGTATTTCTCTCTTGTGTCTAGGGAGGGGGCTCTTCTATGGGCCAAGCTTCATTCCGGGGACCATGTTCTTGGTGAGTGTTTGTAAGTGAATAGAGTGATTCAATGATCTTATGTCTCATAATGCCTTCATATAGTCATCATCACTGACATCCTTTTTTACATGATTCTATTTGTTTGCGTGTTTCCAGACCTGACTCTCAAACGTGTCAGCATTACCTCTCAGGTAAGGTCTCTCTCTCTCCAATTCAACTCAATATACTTTGTTATTGATCTAAAAGGTCAACCTAGTCTCATTGACTTCCTCCACCTTTTGGACACCTAAGCAACAACCACATGTCTAATCATACATCACATCATCTCTCTCTCTCTCTCTCTCTCTCTCTCTCTCTCTCTCTCTCTCTCTCTCTCTCTCTGTCTCTCTCTCTCTCTCTCTCTCTCTCTCTCTCTGTCTCTCTCTCTCTCTCTCTCTCTGTCTCTCTCACTCTCTCTCTCTCTCTCTCTCTCTCTCTCTCTCTCTCTCTCTCATAGACTTTATTGACATGGAAAGACTTACATTAAATGACTTACATTGTCAAAATATATATATATAAGAAATTGAGGGACCAACAGCAATAACAATAGTAGTAGAGGAAATTGGATTAACATGAACAGCAACTACAACAACAATATCAATGAGAATAATAATACATTAAAGCAATGTTAGTAGACCAGTCTCAACCTGACTGAGAAGTATTTTTTGACATTACATTGCACTTTTCACTGGCTGACCCTCAGGTTGTGTGCTCCCTGAGTCTGTACCTAGTCAGTGTTTCCCTCAGTTTTCTATCAGTCACAGTGGTCAGATAGTCTGACACCATGTACTGTCCGTTTAGAGCCAAATAGCATTGAAGTTTACTTAGATTTTCTTGTGATGTCTTTCCAATAGGTGATGTATTCTTATTTTTGCTTTGTGATGATTTGGTCGGGCCAGATTTTCTGAGTGCTGTCCTGAGTGCTGTCCTGAGTGCTGTCCTGAGGCTCTATGGGGTTGGTTTGGGTTGGTGAACTGAGCCCCAGAACCAGCTGGCTGAGTGCTGTCCTGAGGCTCTATGGGGTTGGGGTTGGTTTGTGGTTGAGGCTCTATGGGGTTGGTTTGGGTTAGTGAACTGAGCCCCAGAACCAGTTGGCTGAGTGCTGTCCTGAGGCTCTATGGGGTTGGTTTGGGTTGGTGAACTGAGCCCCAGAACCAGTTGGCTGAGTGCTGTCCTGAGGCTCTATGGGGTTGGTTTGGGTTGGTGAACTGAGCCCCAGAACCAGCTGGCTGAGGGGACTCTTCTCTGGTTTCATCTCTTGACATTGTAGGACTTTGTGATGGAATGTTTTGGGGTCACTTGTTTTTAGATGGTTGTAAAATTTGATGGCTCTTTTTTCAATTCGAATAAGGAGGGGGTATTGGCCCAATTCTGAATATTTATTTGCACTTGCAATACAGTCTTGCAAAACACTGCATGCAGTATTTCGATGGGATGTTTGTCCCATTTAGTAAATGCATTATTAGAGATTGGATCCCATACTTCGCTGCCATATAGAGCAATTGGTTCTATAACTGATTGGAACATTTTGAGCCAGATTCTAATTGAAATTTCGATTTTAATGTTCCTTTTAATGGCATAGAATGCTCTTCTTGCTTTGTCTCAGCTCGTTTACAGCCATGTGAAAGCTACCTGTGTTGTTGATATTCAGTCCTAGAAACGTGTCGTTTTTGGTGTGTTGTAATAGAACTGTGTCCAAATAGAATCATTATATTCAGGTTTTTTAGATTAACTGTCAGAGCCCAGGTCTGACAGAACCTGTGCAGATGATCTAGGTGCTGATGTAACCCCTCTTTAGTGGGAGACAGCAGCACCAGGTCATTTGCGTACAGCAGACACTTGATTTCGGTGTTGTGTACGGTGAAACCAGTTGCTGCAGATTCGTCTAATGTTTTTGCCAATTCATTCATGTAGATGTTAAATAGTGTTGGACTTATTGGGCAGCCCTGTTTCACTCCATGTCCCTGAGAGAAGAAGTCTGTTTGCTTGTTGCAAAACACATATTTGTTTTTAGTGTACATTGATTTAATAACATCATTATGTTTTCCTCCAATACCAGTTTCAATTAGTTCATTAAAAAAAATAGTTGTGTGTCAAATTGAATCAAATGCTTTCTTGAAGTCGACAAAACACGAGTAGATTAGGCCTTTGTTTTGGTTTACTTGTTTATCAATTAGAGTGTGGATGGTGTAAATGTGGTCTGTTGTACAATCTCTTTTTTTATTCTGGCTTCTGCTCAGGACGTTGTGTTCATCAAGGAAATGACGTAGTCTGCTATTTATGATACTGCAGAGAATTTTCCCCAAGGTGCTGTTCCTCTGGCATTATTTGGGTCAAATTTGTCTCCCTTTTTATGGATTGGTCTGACCAATCCTTGGTTCCAGAAATAGGGGGAAATGCCTTCAGTGAGGATAATGTTGAAGAGTATAGCCAATTTGAATTTGTGATCTGTAAATTATATCATTTCATTTAAAATACCATCAGCACCACAGGCCTATTTGGGTTGGAGAGTATATCGTTTTTCCAATCATTCTTCTTCTGTAGTTGGGGTATCCACAGGATTCTGATAGTCTTTGAATGCTGATTCAAGTATTTGATATTTTTCTTGTTTTGTTCCGGGATCTTTGTTATATTGCTGTAGAGGTTTGCAAAGGTGATATCTCCACATATCCCCCTTTTGGATAGCCAATCCCTCATGATGAGATTTGTTTCATTTATTCAAATTCTCCCAGAAGTGGTTTGATTCTATGGATTCCACAATTCCATCCAGCTGATTTCTAATGTGCTGTTCCTTTTTTGTTCTTAGGGTGTGTTTGTATTGCTTCAGTGTTTCCCCATATTGAAGGCGTGTATTGTTGTTGTCTGATTCTGTGTTTTGCATTAGATATATTTCTCAATGACTTTCTTAGATTTTTGCAATCATTACCAAACCATTTTTTATTGTCTATTATTTTTGGTTTGCTCTTATGTTTCTTTAGATTAGCCAAGGAGGCTCATTTGTAAAATACACTGGGGCAAAAAAGTATTTAATCAGCCACCAATTGTGCAAGTTCTCCCAATTAAAAAGATGAGAGAGGCCTGTAATTTTCATCATAGGTACACTTCAACTATGACAGACAAAATGAGAAAAAAAATCCAGAAAATCACATTGTAGGATTTTTAATGAATTTATTTGCAAATTATGGTGGAAAAAATGTATGAGCTGGGCTGGCCTGATCTGCACTGGCTGTGGTGGGCGTTGAGGTTGGTGGTGCTGTGGCCGGGGCTGGGGGAGCCTGGGTGCTGGTCCAGGGTGTTGCCTTAGTGATATCGGGGATGGAGATTCCTTCGCTGTTCCTGGGTGGAGAGGTCGGGTTTAAAGTGACGTACTTGAGAGTCTTGGCAAGGATGGTGACTGTCTCCCTGTACAGGTGAACATGGTCCTAGAGACAGTCCAGATCGAGGGTGGGATAATGTACATTGACGTTTATTCTTTGGATTGTGGCAGGGTGGAAGTCCTTCCTCTGTTGGGTGACACCACGATCCTTGAGTTGGGGAAGATTGCGGAGATCTCTCTCACTCCCATTTATGGGTTATATTGGCAAGAGAAACATATGTTAACATTTCCAAAGCAAGTGGAGTAGATCATTTACAGTAAAATGAACAGTAAACATTACACTCACAGAAGTTCCAAAAGAATAAAGACATTTCAAATGTCATATTATGTCTATATACAGTGTTGTAACAATGTGCAAATAGTTCAAGTACAAAAGGGAAAATAATGAAACATCAATATGTTTGTTTTCACAACGGTATTTGTTCTTCACTGGTTGCCCTTTTCTTGTCCCAACAGCAGTGAGCACATAGCCTGTCTTCTCCTGAGAGCCATGTCTGCCTACGACGGCCTTTCTCAATAGCAAGGCTACGCTCACTGAGTCTGTACATAGTCAAAGCTTTCCTTAAGTCTGGGTCAGTCACAGTGGTCAGCTATTCTGCCACTGTGTACTCTCTGTCTAGGGCCAAATAGCATTCTAGTTTGCTTTGCTTTTGTTGTTGATTCTTTCCAATTTGTAAAGTAATGATCTCATGTTTTGGTTGGGTCTAAATGTGTTGCTGTGGTCTCTGTCTGCCTCCCTACTGAACACAAACACACTTTGAGTCAACTTCCCATGACTGCTTCTCTGTGACCTGGGCCAGCCTGCATGGGCCCTCCTCCTGGGTCTATATGTGTTGCTGTCCTGGGGCTCTGTAGTCTCTGTCTGCCTCCCTACTGAACACAAACACACTTTGAGTCAACTTCCCATGACTGCTCCTCTGTGACCTGGGCCAGCCTGCATGGGCCCTCCTCCTCTCGTTAGCTGTAATCATCTCATTAATTAGCTTGATGAGGTGGATTATTAAGCTAAACCCTCTCCCCAGACAAGGTGCTAGTATATGGGTTACCGTGGACAGAGTCACCACAATGCTATCGTCACGACTTCATGTGAAGCTATAATCCATCAGGGGAAACGGACGGTCTTTGGACCCTAAAAGAGCCTTGAAGCTATAATCCATCAGGGGAAACGGACGGTCTTTGGATCCTAAAAGAGCCTCTTCTAAAGGAAGTGTTTAGATTTTACGTAATGAAACCGCATTTGTGCGTGCATGTGTTGCTTCAAAAGAAAAAGGAAGTTTTCAAATTTGAATGAAATGTGCTGTAATAATGAAACCGCGTGTGTGTGTGTGTGTGTGTGTGTGTGTGTGTGTGTGTGTGTGTGTGTGTGTGCAGGAATGGGGTAACGACGACAGAGCAGCAGAGACAGCCTTCAGCAGGTCCCCTCCATGGAGAACTCTCTCTACATTTGGCAACACACCATCCTCCTGACCTCTTTCACCTCTCTCTCGTTCCCTCTATTCTCACTCGCTCGCTCTCTCTCTCTCTATTCCTTTTTCTGTCCATCTTCTTATGTCTCTCTCCCTGACCCTTCTCATCTCCATACAGTACTTCGCTTCATGCTCCCTGTCCTTTCTGATCTCTCGTTCTCTCTGTCACCTTTCCTTTCCCTCTCCAACCTTCTCTCTCTTTCCATCTCTATCCCTCTCTTCTCTCTCCCTGAACCCTTTCCCTCTCTTTCCATCTCTATCCCTCTCTTCTCTCTCCCTGAACCCTTTCCCTCTCTATCCCTCTCTTCTCTCTCCCTGAACCCTTTCCCTCTCTATCCCTCTCTTCTCTCTCCCTGAACCCTTTCCCTCTCTATCCCTCTCTTCTCTCTCCCTGAACCCTTTCCCTCTCTATCCCTCTCTTCTCTCTCCCTGAACTGAACCCTTTCCCTCTTCTCCCTGAACCCTTTCCCTCTCTATCCCTCTCTTCTCTCTCCCTGAACCCTTTCCCTCTTCCTCTCTTCTCTCTCCCTGAACCCTTTCCCTCTCTCTCTCTCTCTCCCTGAACCCTTTCCCTCTCTATCCCTCTCTCTTCTCTCTCCCTGAACCCTTTCCCTCTCTATCCCTCTCTTCTCTCTCCCTGAACCCTCTCCCTGAACCCTTTCCTCTTCCTTCTCTCTACCCTTTCCCTCTCTCTCTCCCTGAACCCTTTCCCTCTCTATCCCTCTCTTCTCTCTCCCTGAACCCTTTCCCTCTCTATCCCTCTCTATCCCTCTCTTCTCTCTCCCTGAACCCTTTCCCTCTCTATCCCTCTCTTCTCTCTCCCTGAACCCTTTCCCTCTCTATCCCTCTCTATCCCTCTCTTCTCTCTCCCTGAAATCCCTCTCTTCTCTCTCCCTGAACCCTTTCCCCTCTCCCTCTCCTCTCTCCCTGAACCCTTTCCCTCTCTCTCTCCTCTCCTGAACCCTTTCCCTCTCTCCCTCTCTTCTCTCTCCCTGAACTTTCCTTTCCTCTCTATCCCTCTCTTCTCTGTCCCTGAACCCCTTTCCCTCTCTATCCCTCTCTTCTCTCTCCCTGAACCCTTTTCCCTCTCTATCCCTTCTTCTCTCTCCCTGAACCCTTTCCCTCTCTATCCCTCTCTTCTCTCCCTCTCTTCCCCTCTCTCCTTCTCTCTCCCTGAACCCTTTCCCTCTCTTCCCTCTCTTTTCTCTCTCCCTGAACCCTTTCCCTCTCTTCTCTCTCCCTGAACCCTTTCCCTCTCTATCCCTCTCTTCTCTCTCCCTGAACCCTTTCCCTCTCTATCCCTCTCTTCTCTCTCCCTGAACCCTTTCCCTCTCTATCCCTCTCTTCTCTCTCCCTGAACCCTTTCCCTCTCTATCCCTCTCTTCTCTCTCCCTGAACCCTTTCCCTGATCCCTCCTTCTTTCCCTCTCTCCTTCTCTCTATCCCTCTCTTCTCTTCTCTCCCTGAAACCCTTTCCCTCTCTATCCCTCTCTTCTCCCTGAACCCTTTCCCTCTCTATCCCCTCTCCCTGAACCCTTTCCCTCTCTCTCTCTTTCCTCTGAACCCTTTCCCTCTCTCCTCTCTTCTCTCTCCCTGAACCCTTTCCCTCTCTATCCCTCTCTTCTCTCTCCCTGAACCCTTTCCCTCTCTATCCCTCTCTTCTCTCTCCCTGAACCCTTTCCCTCTCTTCCCTCTTTCCTCTCTGAATCCCTCTCCTCTCCCTGAACCCTTTCCCTCTCTATCCCTCTCTCTCCTCCCTGAACCCTTTCCCTCTCCTCTTCTCTCTCCCTGAACCCTTTCCTCTCTATCCCTCTCTCTCTCCCTGAACCCTTTCCCTCTCTATCCCTCTCTTCTCTCTCCCTGAACCCTTTCCCTCTCTATCCCTCTTCTCTCTCCCTGAACCCTTTCCCTCTCTATCCTCTCTTCTCTCTCCCTGAACCCCCTCTCTATCCCTCTCTTCTCTCTCCCTGAACCCTTTCCCTCTCTATCCCTCTCTTCTCTCTCCCTGAACCCTTTCCCTGTATTTCCCTCTATCCCTCTCTTCTCTCTCCCTGAACCTCTCTTCTCCCTGAACCCTTTCCCTCTCTATCCCTTCTTCTCTCCCTGAACCCTTTTTCTATCTCCTCTCTACCCTTTCCCTCTCTCTTCTCTCTCCCTGAACCCCTTTCCTCTCTCTGAATCCCCTCTCTTCTCTTCTCTCCTGAACCCTTTAAAATCCCTCTCTTCTCTTCCCTCCCTCTCTATCCCTCTCTTCTCTCTCCCTGAACTCTCCCTGAACCCTTTCCCTCTCTATCCCTCTTCTCTCTCCCTGAACCCTTTCCTCTCTATCCCTCTCTTCTCTCTCCCTGATCCCTCTCTTCTCTCTCCTGAGACCCTTTTTCCCTATCTCCCTGAACCCTTTCTCTCTCTATCTCTTCTCTCTCCCTGAACCCTTTCCCTCTCTATCTGAAAGATCTATCCCTCTCTTCTCTCTCTCCCTGAACCCTTTCCCTCTCTATCCCTCTCTATCCCTCTCTTCTTCTCCCTGAACCCTTTCCCTCTCTATCCCTCTCTTCTCTCTCCCTGAACCCTTTCCCTCTCTATCCCTCTCTTTTCTCTCCCTGAACCCGTTTCTTTTCTATCTATCTATATTAATTGATCTAAAAGGTCAACCTACTCTCTTTGACTTCCTCCACCTTTTGGACATCTAAGCAACAACCACATGTCTAATCATACGTCACAACTCTCTCTATCTATGGGAAACATGTTCTCTCTGTTTACATTTCTGGCTGAAAAAATAGCCGTGATTACAGGAACAGAGGAGTCCACATTTCCTCTAACGTGTTTAGTTTCACAAGTTTGCATTAGGTCACTTTCACTGAATCTTATTGAATTTCATCAGTTGTTTCATGTACATAAAATGTATTTTATAATAAAAGCTGTAATTTAATTATAGCGGATTCATGTGTTTGAGTGTGATGCACGTAGACTTAAGGCCACGTGTAAAAAAATATGTGAAATGTCCCTTTAATCAAGAGTATTCATTTGCCCAACAATTTTTTTTTTTACATTGAAGTTCCATGAAAGAGACACTAGAGGGCAGTCTCCGTGAAGAATTCGTACTTTAACAGCGGTAGCTTCTCTTTTACAATTTGTCAGCTGGAAATGATTGAACGTGCATCAGTTCAGCTCCACCTCGCCAGTTTAATGTCTCACCCACAGTTATTGTCAGTGGAAAAACATAAGAGAGGGCCAGGTTACAGCAAACCCTAGACCTCTGGAACAATGTGTTCACAATACATACAGGAGAGGAAACCACATATTGTCATGCATTATAATCAGATGTGTGGTTGTTGCTTAGATGTCCAAAAGGTGGAGGAAGCCAATGAGACACACTAGTAGACCGATACTGAGCGACGGCACAACGCATTACTAAAGGTAGAGCGAGGAGAGAAGTATTGTGGTGATACATCACTGATAATAATGTTTATGAGTTTTTATTACAGACTATAAATCACACTAGTAATAGTAGCATCATTGTACCGGTGGCAATTGGTCAGAAAGGCCACTCTGTATGACTCCTGGTTGTATAAGTCGGACAGGGTTGACATGGGATCGCTGCTAGCCGGACCTGTGAGTTTACAGGTGGCTGTGAGATAAGACTTCAGGAGATAAGAGCTGCTGACGATTACCTGTGTCCCAAATGGTACCCTATTCTTGATGTAGTGCACTACTTCTGACCAGGGCCCATAGGGCTTTGGGCAAAAGTAGTGCCCTGCATAGGGAATAGGGTACCCACTCATCCAGCGCCACTGTTCAAGCCAAAGGCTGCTCTCTATTCAAAACACTCCACATGAATATGAGTTAATGGATGACCTGGGCACCCTACTTCTTTACTGTAGTACTCACTGTAAGTATGTTGCCTGCTATATGGGGACACACGTCACCCTATGGGGCCTGGTCAAAAGTAGTGCACTACATATAGGGAATAGGGTAGCCTTTTGGATACATCCCAGGAATTTCTGTTGTACGAATATGTAACGGCCCATGATGGATTGAATGAGTGATGTGATTGTTGAGCACAAATCTACAATCCCTCAGGTCAGGACGAAGGATGTTGTTTCTGCAATAACCATTGGCTTATTGCCTGGAAGGAAGCAGAAATATCATTGTTTTAAAGGTGCCTGGAAATAGAGACTGTACAGTAGGAGCACGACACCCTTGCTGAGCATCGATCGTCACGTTCCTGAAGGATACATGTCCTTTATTTAGGGCTTTTTTCACACGTCTTGCTAACCCTGTCAATACCGTGATTATCACATGGTCCTTTATGGCACAGTTCCAGACACTATGGAGGATGAATAACCAGGCCCGCTCAACCCTCAACCCTCAACCCTCCCTCTTCAACCATAAGATATTCAGTAGCTCTAAGAGTACGACTCTCCCTCTTCAACCATAAGATATTCAGTAGCTCTAAGAGGACGACCCTCCCTCTTCAACCATAAGATATTCAGTAGCTCTAAGAGGATGACCCTCCCTCTTCAACCATAAGATATTCAGTAGCTCTAAGAAGACCCTCCCTCTTCAACCATAAGATATTCAGTAGCTCGACCCTCCCTCTTCAACCATAAGATATTCAGTAGCTCTAAGAGGACGACCCTCCCTCTTCAACCATAAGATATTCAGTAGCTCTAAGAGGACGACCCTCCCTCTTCAACCATAAGATATTCAGTAGCTCTAAGAGGACGACCCTCCCTCTTCAACCATAAGATATTCAGTAGCTCCTGACCCTCCCTCTTCAACCATAAGATATTCAGTAGCTCTAAGAGGACGACCCTCCCTCTTCAACCATAAGATATTCAGTAGCTCTAAGAGGACGACCCTCCCTCTTCAACCATAAGATATTCAGTAGCTCTAAGAGGACGACCCTCCCTCTTCAACCATAAGATATTCAGTAGCTCTAAGAGGACGACCCTCCCTCTTCAACCATAAGATATTCAGTAGCTCTAAGAACCCTCCCTCTTCAACCATAAGATATTCAGTAGCTCTAAGAGGACGACCCTCCCTCTTCAACCATAAGATATTCAGTAGCTCTAAGAGGACTGACCCTCCCTCTTCAACCATAAGATATTCAGTAGCTCTAAGAGGACGACCCTCCCTCTTCCCTCCCTCTTCAACCATAAGATATTCAGTAGCTCTAAGAGGACGACCCTCCCTCTTCAACCATAAGATATTCAGTAGCTCTAAGAGGACGACCCTCCCTCTTCAACCATAAGATATTCAGTAGCTCTAAGAGACGACCCTCCCTCTTCAACCATAAGATATTCAGTAGCTCTAAGAGGACGACCCTCCCTCTTCAACCATAAAATATTCAGTAGCTCTAAGAGGACGACCCTCCCTCTTCAACCATAAGATATTCAGTAGCTCTAAGAGGCTGACCCTCCCTCTTCAACCATAAGATATTCAGTACGACCCTCCCTCTTCAACCATAAGATATTCAGTAGCTCTAAGAGGCTGACCCTCCCTCTTCAACCATAAGATATTCAGTACGACCCTCCCTCTTCAACCATAAGATATTCAGTAGCTCTAAGAGGACGACCCTCCCACTTCAACCATATAATATTCAGTAGCTCTAAGAGGACGACCCTCCCTCTTCAACCATAAGATATTCAGTAGCTCTAAGAGGACGACCCTCCCTCTTCAACCATAAGATATTCAGTAGCTCTAAGAGGACGACCCTCCCTCTTCAACCATAAGATATTCAGTAGCTCTAAGAGGACGACCCTCCCTCTTCAACCATAAGATATTCAGTAGCTCTAAGAGGACGACCCTCCCTCTTCAACCATAAGATATTCAGTAGCTCTAAGAGGACGACCCTCCCTCTTCAACCATAAGATATTCAGTAGCTCTAAGAGGACGACCCTCCCTCTTCAACCATAAGATATTCAGTAGCTCTAAGAGGACGACCCTCCCTCTTCAACCATAAGATATTCAGTAGCTCTAAGAGGACGACCCTCCCACTTCAACCATAAGATATTCAGTAGCTCTAAGAGGACGACCCTCCCTCTTCAACCATAAGATATTTAGTAGCTCTAAGAGGACGACCCTCCCTCTTCAAACATAAGATATTCACCAGCTCTGTGTGTTTTACTAACTGAAGTATTTCATTCTTTTCGCTGTTCTGCCAGGTATCAAAAGAACAGAGCACACACCCACACAGGGCATGCAAAACGTCCATTCATCTAGAACACACACACACTTGCCTGTGAGTAGGGACTATTACTGGCGTCGTACACCTGGTATCTGTATGGTGTTTGTCAGCATACCTGACTATTGTAGGCTACTGTATGCTGACAATGCCCCACCCAGTCCCAGGAGGCCATGCATACAATAGGGAAATAAGGTTTTTACATGGCTCCTTGTAAATGAATGGGAGATGAACACGGAACTATTGCCCACCGATCCCATCTCAGTGAAGAAGGCACACAGTGTTTACTGGCATGTTGGCTTCCAAAACGCACATAACTCTCTGATTATTCTGTCCTTGCCACAAAGACCCATTACAACAGACCTACTAATCCACCCAACACCTTCACACCACAACAGTCGTGCATTCAGGCTGTTGGATGAATGTTTTGTCAAGGTAACATTCAGGTCAAATTCAGGCTTGTATAAAGCTGCTTTGGTTGGAGATTTGTGTTTACAGAATTGGTTATTAAAGGCATAGTGCAGATAGATCTTGTAGTATTTTGCTCATCGGTCCATTCATTGGGCCCCGATCATGTGCATGTCATTGTCAGCAGTCAAGTTTTTAAGATAGAGACCTTATAGTACAGACTCCGAGAAATGTTCAATTCTTTACTTGATCCCTTCATGTGGTGGTATCCACATTGTCATTGTCCAGGTGTCATCATTAAAGTATGTGATGAGGTGTGTTTCATTCATTCTTGATGTTGAAATTCTGTCAGGTGATATATCATTTTGATGTTCTATATCAACTGTTAGGTTGACGTTCCATGTAACTTGGTATCATACAATATTACTCAGATAAAATGTGTGTATTATGAATGAGTTGTTATACAGACGATGGTGCTGGATAATCGTGTGCGTGTCATATTATTCATTTTGAGCGCCGCCAGCCAGCGTTGCTATGGCAGCACCAATGACAGACAGCCCATAGTGTTTGCCAGCACCAATGGGCTGCGTCCAGTCAGACTGGAACTGTTGAATTATTCAAAGGAGAGATTGGGGAGGTCACTAAAAGTGTGATATTCAGATCTTATGATCTCACCTGTGTGGTTCAGTGTATGGTTCAGTGTATGGTTCAGTGTATGGTTCATTGTATGGTTCAGTGAGAGTGTGATTTTATTTATTTCATTTAACCATGCTAGTCAATTAAGAACCCATTCTTCTTTATAATAATGGCCTGGGAGGAGGGAAAAGGCCTCCTGTGGGGACGGGGGATAAACATCCTCTTGTTAAAGAACTGTAAGACAAAACAGACAGAAGACACTGTCAACAGCACAACCAGAACAGCAAATAAACAGTGGATGGGTGTGTGTGTGAAGTGAAACAACATTCTTCCTTAAGGAAACACAAACTAGTGACAGCTAGAAACAGCTGCATGTCTCAACAACCTGTTCATCTATTAGTCCTTTGAACTCCTCCAGGGACACCAGGTCCTGTCGATTTAGGTTGGCTTGGATTGCAACACCAGAGGGAACCACCCTTTTTCCATGCTCGGTTCTAATTCGGTACTGTTAGCATAAAACAAGATTGAGATCTGAGTTGTATGTGTTTCTCATTTCGAGCTGGAAGAGAGGATAGATAAAAGGTCAGTCTCCTAAAATGGTCTTCAGAATAAGAACGTGCCAGTGTTTGTGTTGCCAGTGATGTCCACCCGACAACACTAGGGATCACAATGGTGAGTTGGACGTCTCTGATTGGTGACAAAACGAAGGGCTGCATGACACAGAGTCAAGAGCCTTCAGTGGGGAGCGTGAAGCTTGCTCATAAATAGTATCACTATAGTCCAACACAGAGAGAAAAGTACAACGAATCAACTCCTTTCTGGCAGCAAAGGAAAAACAAGCTTTGTGTCGGTAATAAAACCGCAGCTTTGTGTCGGTAGTAAAACCGCAGCTTTGTGTCGGTAGTAAAACCGCAGCTTTGTGTCGGTAGTAAAACCGCAGCTTTGTGTAGTAAAACCGCAGCTTTGTGTCGGTAGTAAAACCGCAGCTTTGTGTCGGTAGTAAAACCGCAGCTTTGTGTCGGTAGTAAAACCGCAGCTTTGTGTCGGTAGTAAAACCGCAGCTTTGTGTCGGTAGTAAAACCGCAGCTTTTTGTAGTAAAACCGCAGCTTTGTGTCGGTAGTAAAACCGCAGCTTTGTGTCGGTAGTAAAACCGCAGCTTTGTGTCGGTAGTAAAACCGCAGCTTTGTGTCGGTAGTAAAACCGCAGTAGTAAAACCGCAGCTTTGTGTCGGTAGTAAAACCGCAGCTTTGTGTCGGTAGTAAAAAGCTTTGTGTCGGTAGTAAAACCCGCTTTGTGTCGGTAGTAAAACCGCAGCTTTGTGTCGGTAGTAAAACCGCAGCTTTGTGTCGGTAGTAAAACCGCAGCTTTGTGTCGGTAGTAAAACCGCAGCTTTGTGTGTAGTCTTTGTGTCGGTAGTAAAACCGCAGCTTTGTGTCGGTAGTAAAACCGCAGCTTTGTGTCGGTAGTAAAACCGCAGCTTTGTGTCGGTAGTAAAACCGCAGCTTTGTGTCGGTAGTAAAACCGCAGCTTTGTGTCGGTAGTAAAACCGCCGCTTTGTGTCGGTAGTAAAACCGCAGCTTTGTGTCGGTAGTAAAAAGTAAAACCGCAGCTTTGTGTCGGTAGTAAAACCGCAGCTTTGTGTCGGTAGTAAAACCGCAGTGTCGGTAGTAAAACCGCAGCTTTGTGTCGGTAGTAAAACCGCAGCTTTGTGTCGGTAGTAAAACCGCCGCTTTGTGTCGGTAGTAAAACCGCCGCTTTGTGTCGGTAGTAAAACCGCAGCTTTGTGTCGGTAGTAAAACCGCCGCTTGAGTTTCCCGACAAGGTTCTCGACATGAGGGGTGAAGCTCACATTCTCATCCACCCAAACTCCCAGATATTTGGATGTTTCCAAGGTATTAATTACATGGTTTTCAGTGTTTATTATTGGAAAATACCGTACATGTTTTAGAGGAATTCAGAACAAGCTTCAAATCGAACAGATTCTGTTGAATGATGTTAAAACAGGTTTGAGCGTTTTCAAAAGCCAAAAGTCAAACTGCTGCCACTTGACTAAGGAACAGTGTCATCCGCATAAAAACGTACATCAGCTGCCTCAATATTTCTCCCAATTTAGTTGGACTACAGACAAACAACAGGGGACCTAAAACGCATCCTTGAGGCACAACTCTACGGCACAGAGCACAGAAGAAGTACAGTGCATTCGGGAAGTATTCAGACCCCTTCTCTTTTTCCACATCTTGTTACATTACAGCCTTGTTCTAAAACGGATTATAAAAAAAACAAATCCTCATCAATCTACACACAATACCCCATACAATACCCCATACAATACCCCATACTTGGCCACTGTTAAAACTGTAACTTAAAGCGGGTACAGCCTCAGTGTTCCCACTAAACGCTCGCTGGAAGTTGTACAGAATTTTCCTTCAAGTTTGCCTGCCGCAACTTCCAGCGCGCGTTTAGCTCAATCATTGTTCGACACAACCACCCAAAAAGGGCAAGGTACATGTTAGGCGTTTTAACTTGAAACAAAACTCTACTAAGTCACACCATTGATGTCATTGTCACTATGCTGTCATTCATTGATTGAGTGTATGACATTTGGACGCCGTAGGCCTGTGTCAGCCCAGCCCAAAGGCAGTAAAAACTGGGCAAGGCTGGCGAGTTATCCTGTGACAGTGGGTGATCCACCCTGCTGATACAACAGCTCCTCACATCACCACTACTGTGTGTGCATCTAATCCTTCTCCCTTGAAGGTGTGTTTCAGTAGCAATCAGACACAAACATGGACGCAGAAAGACATTGGGTTTACATGTATGTATTTGTTCATCTTGACTACTTTATGGAAATCAGAGACATATTGTTCGTGGTAAAAATCATCTTGCATAAAAACACTATCTCTGATGAATGTTTATGCTAGAATGGTATCATACATTAGATTTTGCAGTATTTACTATGTTGACTGACTTGATTTGTGGTAGCTGACTGAATGTAGGTTACATTTGTTAATCACTTATTATATACACATAATTATATCATAATGCCAACTTACATTCTGTAGAAACGGCATCTCTATAGTAAATAGAAACTACGGGGAAGGAAATATTCTCACAAAATAGATTTGTCACAAAATGTGAATTATATACATATGCATATAAATCCATGCTGAGACATGTGCTTCAGAAACAATACAACGCAACCCATTTCAACGTCCTTCAACCCTCACAAAAACCCTACTGTAGAGACTCGGCCAGTCTCTTCTGGTAAAAACATCTTCCAATGACCATCCATTGGTTCCAATCCCCCCCCACTACATTCCAAAGCTCCAATTTACAGTTCAGTTCCAAAGTTCTGATATGACATTAAAATGGTTCCAACAGTCCAGAGATCCAACTCCCAAAACCTCTGTTTCTCCAGTGCATTTTCAGATATTCTACTTCCCTGGTTGTCTGTTTCCAATTCTTCATTCCAATGATCTGGTTTCTTCCCGTCCGTCCCCTGAGCTTTCAGCAGTAGATCCGGGCCTGTATACATAGACCGTCTCATAATAGGAGTACTGATCTAGGGTCACGTCCCCCATTGTCTATGTAATCTTGTTCATAATGCTCTAAAAGGACAAACTGACACAAGGCCTGTCTTAGTCCTCCTCCTCCCCTCCATGGCCGTTCATGACCTGGCCGGACTCCCAGCGCTGCAGGAGAGGAGTCTTCTGTCTGGGGGTCCGTGGGCTCTGGAGGCCCTGGAAAAAAAGAGAAGGTGAAAAAGAGAGTGAGTAGAAAGAGAGAGAGAGGGAGACAAGTGTGTGTGTGTGTGTGTGTGTGTGAGAGAGAGAGAGAGAAAGAGATAAGAGAGAAATATGAGAGAAGCAGACAACGCGAAAGAGAGTAGAAAGTGAAAAGAGAAAGAGAAAGAGTAGAGGAGATTTATAATGACGGGGAATAGAGGGTAGAGGGAGTTATAATAGAGAGTAGAGGGAGTTTTAATAGAGAGTAGAGAGAGTTATAATAGAGAGTAGAGGGAGTTATAATAGAGAGTAGAGAGAGTTTTAATAGAGAGTAGAGGGAGTTATAATAGAGGGAGTTATAATAGAGAGTAGAGGGAGTTATAATAGAGAGTAGAGGGAGTTATAATAGAGAGTAGAGGGAGTTATAATAGAGAGTAGAGAGAGTTATAATAGAGAGTAGAGGGAGTTATAATAGAGAGTAGAGAGAGTTTTAATAGAGAGTAGAGAGAGTTTTAATAGAGAGTAGATGGAGTTTTAATAGAGAGTAGAGGGAGTTATAATAGAGAGTAGAGGGAGTTATAATAGAGAGTAGAGGGAGTTATAATAGAGAGTAGAGGGAGTTATAATAGGAGTAGAGGGAGTTATAATAGAGAGTAGAGGGAGTTATAATAGAGAGTAGAGGGAGTTTTAATAGAGAGTAGAGGGAGTTATAATAGAGAGTAGAGGGAGTTATAATAGAGAGTAGGGAGTTATAATAGAGAGTAGAGGGAGTTATAATAAGTAGAGGGAGTTATAATAGAGGGAGTTATAATAGAGAGTAGAGGGAGTTATAATAGAGAGTAGAGGGAGTTATAATAGATAGAGAGTAGAGGGAGTTATAATAGAAGTAGAGGGAGTTATAATAGAGGGAGTTATAATAGAGAGTAGAGGGAGTTATAATAGAGAGTAGAGGGAGTTATAGTTATAATAGAGAGTAGAGGGAGTTATAATAGAGAGTAGAGGAGTTATAATAGAGAGTAGAGGGAGTTATAATAAGTAGAGGGAGTTATAATAGAGAGTAGAGGGAGTTATAATAGAGTAGAGGGAGTTATAATAGAGAGTAGAGGGAGTTATAATAGAGAGTAGAGGGAGTTATAATAGAGGGAGTTATAATAGAGAGTAGAGGGAGTTATAATAGAGAGTAGAGGGAGTTATAATAGAGAGTAGAGGGAGTTTATAAGTAGAGGGAGTTATAATAGAGAGTAGAGGGAGTTATAATAGAGAGTAGAGGGAGTTATAATAGAGAGTAGAGGGAGTTATAATAGAGAGTAGAGGGAGTTATAATAGAGAGTAGAGGGAGTTATAATAGAGAGTAGAGGGAGTTATAATAGAGAGTAGAGGGAGTTATAATAGAGAGTAGAGGGAGTTATAATAGAGAGTAGAGGGAGTAATAATAGAGGGAGTTATAATAGAGAGTAGAGGGAGTTATAATAGAGAGTAGAGGGAGTTATAATAGAGAGTAGAGGGAGTTATAATAGAGAGTAAAGGGAGTTATAATAGAGAGAAGAGGGAGTTATAATAGAGGGAGTTATAATAGAGAGTAGAGGGAGTTATAATAGAGAGTAGAGGGAGTTATAATAGAGAGTAGAGGGAGTTATAATAGAGAGTAGAGGGAGTTATAGTAGAGAGAGTTATAATAGAGAGTAGAGGGAGTTATAATAGAGAGTAGAGGGAGTTATAATAGAGAGTAGAGGGAGTTATAATAGAGAGTAGAGGGAGTTATAATAGAGAGTAGAGGGAGTTATAATAGAGGGAGTTATAATAGAGAGTAGAGGGAGTTATAATAGAGAGTAGAGGGAGTTATAATAGAGAGTAGAGGGAGTTATAATAGAGAGTAGAGGGAGTTATAATAGAGAGTAGAGGGAGTTATAATAGAGAGTAGAGGGAGTTATAATAGAGAGTAAAGGGAGTTATAATAGAGAGAAGAGGGAGTTATAATAGAGGGAGTTATAATAGAGAGTAGAGGGAGTTATAATAGAGAGTAGAGGGAGTTATAATAGAGAGTAGAGGGAGTTATAATAGTAGAGGGAGTTATAGTAGAGAGAGTTATAATAGAGAGTAGAGGGAGTTATAATAGAGAGTAGAGGGAGTTATAATAGAGAGTAGGGAGTTATAATAGAGAGTAGAGGGAGTTATAATAGAGAGTAGAGGGAGTTATAATAGAGGGAGTTATAATAGAGAGTAGAGGGAGTTATAATAGAGAGTAGAGGGAGTTATAATAGAGAGTAGAGGGAGTTATAATAGAGAGTAGAGGGAGTTATAATAGAGAGTAGAGGGAGTTATAGTAGAGAGAGTTATAATAGAGAGTAGAGGGAGTTATAATAGAGAGTAGAGGGAGTTATAATAGAGAGTAGAGGGAGTAATAATAGAGGGAGTTATAATAGAGAGTAGAGGGAGTTATAATAGAGAGTAGAGGGAGTTATAATAGAGAGTAGAGGGAGTAATAATAGAGGGAGTTATAATAGAGAGTAGAGGGAGTTATAATAGAGAGTAGAGGGAGTTATAATAGAGAGTAGAGGGAGTTATAATAGAGGGAGTTATAATAGAGAGTAGAGGGAGTTATAATAGAGAGTAAAGGGAGTTATAATAGAGGGTAGAGGGAGTTATAGTAGAGAGTAGAGGGAGTTATAATAGAGGGAGTTATAATAGAGAGTAGAGGGAGTTATAATAGAGAGTAGAGGGAGTTATAATAGAGAGTAGAGGGAGTTATAATAGAGAGTAGAGGGAGTTATAGTAGAGAGTAGAGGGAGTTATAATAGAGAGTAGAGGGAGTTATAATAGAGAGTAGAGGGAGTTTTAATAGAGAGTAGAGGGAGTTATAGTAGAGAGTAGAGGGAGTTATAATAGAGAGTATAGGGAGTTATAATAGAGAGTAGAGGGAGTTATAATAGAGAGTAGAGGGAGTTATAATAGAGGGAGTTATAATAGAGAGTAGAGGGAGTTATAATAGAGAGTAGAGGGAGTTATAATAGAGAGAGTTATAATAGAGAGTAGAGGGAGTTATAATAGAGAGTAGAGGGAGTTATAATAGAGAGTAGAGGGAGTTATAATAGAGAGTAGAGGGAGTTATAATAGAGAGTAGAGGGAGTTATAATAGAGAGTAGAGGGAGTTATAATAGAGAGTAGAGGGAGTTATAATAGGGAGTTATAATAGAGAGTAGAGGGAGTTATAATAGAGAGTAGAGGGAGTTATAATAGAGAGTAGAGGGAGTTATAATAGAGGGAGTTATAAGAGAGTAGAGGAGTTATAATAGAGAGTAGAGGGAGTTATAATAGAGAGTAGAGGGAGTTATAATAGAGAGTAGAGGGAGTTATAATAAGTAGAGGGAGTTATAATAGAGAGTAGAGGGAGTTATAGTAGAGAGTTATAATAGAGAGTAGAGGGAGTTATAATAGAGAGTAGAGGGAGTTATAATAGAGAGTAGAGGGAGTTATAATAGAGGGAGTTATAATAGAGAGTAGAGGGAGTTATAATAGAGGGAGTTATAATAGAGAGTAGAGGGAGTTATAATAGAGAGTAGAGGGAGTTATAATAGAGAGTAGAGGGAGTTATAATAGAGAGAAGAGGGAGTTATAATAGAGGGAGTTATAATAGAGAGTAGAGGGAGTTATAATAGAGAGTAATAATAGAGGGAGTTATAATAGAGAGTAGAGGGAGTTATAATAGAGTAGAGGGAGTTATAATAGAGAGTAATAAGAGGGAGTTATAATAGAGAGTAGAGGGAGTTATAATAGAGGGAGTTATAATAGAGAGTAGAGGGAGTTATAATAGAGAGTAAAGGGAGTTATAATAGAGAGAAGAGGGAGTTATAATAGAGGGAGTTATAATAGAGAGTAGAGGGAGTTATAATAGAGAGTAGAGGGAGTTATAATAGAGAGTAGAGGGAGTTATAATAGAGAGTAGAGGGAGTTATAATAGAGAGTAGAGGGAGTTATAATAGAGAGTAGAGGGAGTTATAATAGAGAGTAGAGGGAGTTATAATAGAGAGTAGAGGGAGTTATAATAGAGAGTAGAGAGAGTTATAATAGAGAGTAGAGGGAGTTATAATAGAGAGTAGAGGGAGTTATAATAGAGAGTAGAGGGAGTTATAATAGAGAGTAGAGGGAGTTATAATAGAGAGTAGAGGGAGTTATAATAGAGGGAGTTATAATAGAGAGTAGAGGGAGTTATAATAGAGGGAGTTATAATAGAGAGTAGAGGGAGTTATAATAGAGAGTAGAGGGAGTTATAATAGAGAGTAGAGGGAGTTATAATAGAGAGTAGAGGGAGTTTAATAATAGAGGGAGTTATAATAGAGAGTAGAGGGAGTTATAATAGAGAGTAGAGGGAGTTATAATAGAGAGTAGAGGGAGTTATAATAGAGAGAGAGGGAGTTATAATAGAGAGTAGAGGGAGTTATATAATAGAGGGAGAGGGAGTTATAATAGAGAGTAGAGGGAGTTATAATAGAGAGTAGAGGGAGTTATAATAGAGAGTAGAGGGAGTTATAGTAGAGAGTAGAGGGAGTTTTAATAGAGAGTAGAGGGAGTTATAGTAGAGAGTAGAGGGAGTTATAATAGAGAGTATAGGGAGTTATAATAGAGAGTATAGGGAGTTATAGTAGAGAGTAGAGGGAGTTATAATAGAGAGTAGAGGGAGTTTTAATAGAGGGTAGAGAAGTTAGAAAAGAGGGGATGATGAAAAAGGATGATTTGAGGTCATCTCATGGATCAACATCGTTGCTTTGTAAACAACAGGTGTAGACGAACAGTGAAATTCTTACTTATGGGTCCTTTTCCAACAATGCAGTTAAAGATAAAGCTGAAAAATAAACATCTAATTAAAATGTGAATCTATTAGACCGTAATCCATAACCATGTCATGCTATTTTCAGGGCTCTGCTCTAAGTTGACAAGCATCACCATCTTTCTCCCTCCATCCATTATTATTGAATCTTTCTTATCAGTAGTCTGTGTAGATAAACACTGTAGATAATGTAGCAGGCAGAATGACTATAGCCTGGTCCCAGATCCATTTGTGCTTTCTTGCCAATTGAACCCCTTTGATCATTGTCAGCACAAACTGATCTGGGACCAGGCTAAAGGGACTGCATGGGGCTCAGTCTAGGGAACAGTGCTTCTAGCTGTCAGACTGGTTTACAATTATGTCAGATTTATAAAGTTGCAGTCAGCCGATGCTAATCTTGTAGTCACTTCAGCTTCAGAGAGATGTGTAACCCAAGAGAGCAACCGTGGAGAAACTCAGGAGGGACTCTCTCTTTCTCTCCACTTTCATTCTGTCTCTCTTTTGCTCTTTCTCTCTCTCTCGCGCTCTTTCCGTACCCAAACTCTACTCACATTTCTAATCCACTGCACTCTCTCTCTCTCCTTCCCTCTCTCCCCCTTCTCTCTCTTATCTCAGTTGATTAAGGAAGCTCCAAACGATCAGATGAGGTGTTATTAGCTCTGAGGGCTGAATTCACTGAGAAAATGCCACCAATGGAAAATGTACACGTGATCTGGTCCTACAGTATATATGGAACCAGCCTGGGTTAAATGTGGAGTCTAATGTAGAGATAGTGTCCTGGTGTTATATGGAACCAGCCTGGGTTAAATGTGGAGTCTAATGTAGAGATAGTGTCCTGGTGTTATATGGAACCAGCCTGGGTTAAATGTGGAGTCTAATGTAGAGATAGTGTCCTGGTGTTATATGGAACCAGCCTGGGTTAAATGTGGAGTCTAATGTAGAGATAGTGTCCTGGTGTTATATGGAACCAGCCTGGGTTAAATGTGGAGTCTAATGTAGAGATAGTGTCCTGGTGTTATATGGAACCAGCCTGGGTTAAATGTGGAGTCTAATGTAGAGATAGTGTCCTGGTGTTATATGGAACCAGCCTGGGTTAAATGTGGAGTCTAATGTAGAGATAGTGTCCTGGTGTTATATGGAACCAGCCTGGGTTAAATGTGGAGTCTAATGTAGAGATAGTGTCCTGGTGTTATATGGAACCAGCCTGGTGTTATATGGAACCAGCCTGGGTTAAATGTGGAGTCTAATGTAGAGATAGTGTCCTGGTGTTATATGGAACCAGCCTGGGTTAAATGTGGAGTCTAATGTAGAGATAGTGTCCTGGTGTTATATGGAACCAGCCTGGGTTAAATGTGGAGTCTAATGTAGAGATAGTGTCCTGGTGTTATATGGAACCAGCCTGGGTTAAATGTGGAGTCTAATGTAGAGATAGTGTCCTGGTGTTATATGGAACCAGCCATGGAGTTAATGTAGAGATAGTGTCCTGGTGTTATATGGAACCAGCCTGGGTTAAATGTGGAGTCTAATGTAGAGATAGTGTCCTGGTGTTTGTGTAGGAAGTATAGAGAGGACATGGTGTTTGTGTATGAAGTATGGAGAGGACATGGTTGTTATGTATGAAGTATAGAGAGGACATGGTTGTTATGTATGAAGTATAGAGAGGACATGGTTGTTATGTATGAAGTATAGAGAGGACATGGTTGTTATGTATGAAGTATAGAGAGGACATGGTTGTTATGTATGAAGTATAGAGAGGACATGGTGTTTGTGTATGAAGTATGGAGAGGACATGGTTGTTATGTATGAAGTATAGAGAGGACATGGTTGTTATGTATGAAGTATAGAGAGGACATGGTTGTTATGTATGAAGTATAGAGAGGACATGGTTGTTATGTATGAAGTATAGAGAGGACATGGTTGTTATGTATGAAGTATAGAGAGGACATGGTTGTTATGTATGAAGTATAGAGAGGACATGGTTGTTATGTATGAAGTATAGAGAGGACATGGTTGTTTATGTGAAGTATAGAGAGGACATGGTTGTTATGTATGTATAGAGAGGACATGGTTGTTATGTATGAAGTATGGAGAGGACATGGTTGTTATGTATGAAGTATAGAGAGGACATGGTTGTTTATGTATGAAGTATAGAGAGGACATGGTTGTTTATGTATGAAGTATAGAGAGGACATGGTTGTTTATGTATGAAGTATAGAGAGGACATGGTTGTTTATGTATGAAGTATAGAGAGGACATGGTTGTTTGTGTATGAAGTATGGAGAGGACATGGTTGTTATGTATGAAGTATAGAGAGGACATGGTTGTTTGTGTATGAAGTATAGAGAGGACATGGTTGTTTGTGTATGAAGTATGGAGAGGACATGGTTGTTTGTGTATGAAGTATGGAGAGGAATGAAGTATGGAGAGGACATGGTTGTTATGTATGAAGTATAGAGAGGACATGGTTGTTTATGTATGAAGTATAGAGAGGACATGGTTGTTATGTATGAAGTATAGAGAGGACATGGTTGTTATGTATGAAGTATAGAGAGGACATGGTTGTTATGTATGAAGTATAGAGAGGACATGGTTGTTTATGTATGAAGTATAGAGAGGACATGGTTGGTTGTTTGTGTATGAAGTATAGAGAGGACATGGTTGTTATGTATGAAGTATAGAGAGGACATGGTTGTTATGTATGAAGTATAGAAGGTATGAAGTATAGAGAGGACATGTTGTGTATGAAGTATAGAGAGGACATGGTTGTTTATGTATGAAGTATAGAGAGGACATGGTTGTTTATGTATGAAGTATAGAGAGGACATGGTTGTTTATGTATGAAGTATAGAGAGGACATGGTTGTTATGTATGAAGTATAGAGAGGACATGGTTGTTTATGTATGAAGTATAGAGAGAGGACATAGAGAGGACATGGTTGTTTGTGTATGAAGTATAGAGAGGACATGGTTGTTTATGTATGAAGTATAGAGAGGACATGGTTGTTTATGTATGAAGTATAGAGAGGACATGGTTGTTATGTATGAAGTATAGAGAGGACATGGTTGTTATGTATGAAGTATAGAGAGGACATGGTTGTTTATGTATGAAGTATAGAGAGGACATGGTTGTTTGTGTATGAAGTATAGAGAGGACATGGTTGTTTATGTATGAAGTAGGACATGGTTGTTATGTATGAAGTATAGAGAGGACATGGTTGTTTATGTATGAAGTATAGAGAGGACATGGTTGTTATGTATGAAGTATAGAGAGGACATGGTTGTTATGTATGAAGTATAGAGAGGACATGGTTGTTATGTATGAAGTATAGAGAGGACATGGTTGTTATGTATGAAGTATAGAGAGGACATGGTTGTTTATGTATGAAGTATAGAGAGGACATGGTTGTTTATGTATGAAGTATAGAGAGGACATGGTTGTTATGTATGAAGTATGGAGAGGACATGGTTGTTTATGTATGAAGTATAGAGAGGACATGGTTGTTTATGTATGAAGTATAGAGAGGACATGGTTGTTTATGTATGAAGTATAGAGAGGACATGGTTGTTTATGTATGTATGATGTATAGTATGGAGAGGACATGGTTGTTTATGTATGAAGTATAGAGAGGACATGGTTGTTTGTGTATGAAGTATAGAGAGGACATGGTTGTTATGTATGAAGTATAGAGAGGACATGGTTGTTTATGTATGAAGTATAGAGAGGACATGGTTGTTTATGTATGAAGTATAGAGAGGACATGGTTGTTATGTATGAAGTATAGAGAGGACATGGTTGTTTATGTATGAAGTATAGAGAGGACATGGTTGTTTATGTATGAAGTATAGAGAGGACATGGTTGTTTATGTATGAAGTATAGAGAGGACATGGTTGTTATGAGGACATGTTGTTTATATGAGAGGACATGGTTGTTTGTGTATGAAGTATAGAGAGGACATGGTTGTTTGTGTATGAAGTATAGAGAGGACATGGTTGTTTGTGTATGAAGTATAGAGAGGACATGGTTGTTTGTGTATGAAGTATAGAGAGGACATGGTTGTTTGTGTATGAAGTATAGAGAGGACATGGTTGTTTATGTATGAAGTATAGAGAGGACATGGTTGTTATGTATGAAGTATAGAGAGGACATGGTTGTTTATGTATGAAGTATAGAGAGGACATGGTTGTTATGTATGAAGTATAGAGAGGACATGGTTGTTATGTATGAAGTATGGAGAGGACATGGTTGTTATGTATGAAGTATGGAGAGGACATGGTTGTTATGTATGAAGTATAGAGAGGACATGGTTGTTATGTATGAAGTATAGAGAGGACATGGTTGTTTGTGTATGAAGTATAGAGAGGACATGGTTGTTTGTGTATGAAGTATAGAGAGGACATGGTTGTTTGTGTATGAAGTATAGAGAGGACATGGTTGTTTGTGTATGAAGTATAGAGAGGACATGGTTGTTTGTGTATGAAGTATAGAGAGGACATGGTTGTTTGTGTATGAAGTATAGAGAGGACATGGTTGTTTGTGTATGAAGTATAGAGAGGACATGGTTGTTTGGGTATGAAGTATAGAGAGGACATGGTTGTTTGTGTATGAAGTATAGAGAGGACATGGTTGTTTGGGTATGAAGTATAGAGAGGACATGGTTGTTTGGGTATGAAGTATAGAGAGGACATGGTTGTTTGGGTATGTTATGGTTTCCACTACACTCTTAGGGAAAAAAACTGATATCTAGATCCTAAAAGGGATCTTCAGCTGTCCCCATAGGATAACCCTTTGAATAACCCGTTTTGTTTCCAGGTAGAACACTTTTTGGTTTCACAGAGGGTTCTACGTGGAACCCAAAATGGTTATTTTTTGGGGACAGCCGAAGAACCCTTTTGGAACCGTTTTTTCTAAGACTGTAGATAGCACAGCCACAAAGTCAAAATCATGAAAACAAATGTTTATTTTTTCTTAATTTAAAGTTTGGGACAAGGTTAGCAGTGAGGTTAAAGTTAGGGATAAGGTTAGCAGTGTGGTTAACATTAGGGATAAGGTTAGCAGTGAGGTTAAAGTTAGGGATAAGGTTAGCAGTGTGGTTAAAGTTAGGGATAAGGTTAGCAGTGTGGTTAACATTAGGGATAAGGTTAGCAGTGTGGTTAAAGTTAGGGATAAGGTTAGCAGTGTGGTTAAAGTTAGGGATAAGGTTAGCAGTGTGGTTAACATTAGGGATAAGGTTAGCAGTGTGGTTAAAGTTAGGGATAAGGTTAGCAGTGTGGTTAAAGTTAGGGATAAGGTTAGCAGTGTGGTTAACATTAGGGATAAGGTTAGCAGTGTGGTTAAAGTTAGGGATAAGGTTAGCAGTGTGGTTAAAGTTAGGGATAAGGTTAGCAGTGTGGTTAACATTAGGGATAAGGTTAGCAGTGTGGTTAAAGTTAGGGATAAGGTTAGCAGTGTGGTTAACATTAGGGATAAGGTTAGCAGTGTGGTTAAAGTTAGGGATAAGGTTAGCAGTGTGGTTAAAGTTAGGGATAAGGTTAGCAGTGTGGTTAAAGTTAGGGATAAGGTTAGCAGTGTGGTTAAAGTCCGGGATAAGGTTGGGGTTAGGTTTAAAATATCATTTTAAGAAGAAATAGGCAGTGTTTACGACTTTGTGGCGGTGATAACTAGTGGCGACCGTATGTTAAGGCCAGGTGGTTTTACTGACCTTGTGACTTAACCAGGAAATAAACTTTGAGCCCCCAGTGTTTCGTCCGGCGCTAAGAGCGCTCGTCAAAACGTATGATTAAGCCCCGACCTTTTACCTACTCAGGAAAACTCCTGGGCCTATGTAGATTACGTTTGGTGAGGGAAGGATATAACATACCTCTGATTGGCTATCCGGATACTCATCTGTCTGTGGTGGAGGCCACATGCCCAGCTTCCCAAGAGACTGTCGTGCTGGAGAGAGTGGGAGGAGGAGAGGAAACTATGGTTACATCATGATCTATAATTGACAATAAAACTATAATTGCTCAGACACGGAGTCACAGAGGACTCTTGTTGTATTAGCACACCCTAACCCTGGCGTTCCTCTATTCAGTACTGTACCCAGATCAGCCTGTCCCTGTCTGTCTGGCAGCTACTGTGGGCCTACCGCTGACAACATACACAATACGCCCAGCTTGCCTTGGCACAGCACATCGTAATAATCCTGGCACTAATTATTACTGTGATAACAGCTTCATACTGGTCACATCACTAAGCACTTTGAATTATTTCCAAGGGCGATTTACGCCCTGAAATGTATAGCCATTAGATTGTATTAGCTCATTACATATTCAGTCATGTTAAACATTCCCTTAGTGTCTACTAACTCCCAGAATCTAAAGTTGCCTCACAAGCATATATTCTAGGCTGGGTTCTACAATTCATCTTGGAAAAGATTTTCTAAAGCACTTTGTGTTTTGCTGACACAATGAAGGGTCAAGACATGAGTCAGTGATTTTCACTTTCATATATTTTCACTCACTTTTTGATCTGACAGTTAATTGTACAGAAGATCCCAACTTTAGTTTAATCAGTTACCCAGTAGTGTATCATTCAGCCTGTTGGCAAAGGTTGCTTACCAAACAGCACCCACCCTATTCCGTGCACTACTTTGGCACCCTATTCCCTATTTAGTGCACTACTTTTGACCAGTGCCCTGGTCAACAGTAGTGCGCTACTAGGGAATAGGGTACCATTTGGGATGCACACAAAGACTGTGATCTCTGAAGCAGAACTATTGACGACAGGGAGAATGTTGTATTAGATGTTTGATGATGTAGCACTACCTGACCCAATGGGAGATGAAATAATATCCTCACTGAACTATTACATTGTCTTTTCATCATCTCTCCTGACACAGAAGCACACACACACACACACACACACACACACACACACACACGGAAACAATTGAACACACACACTATACACTAACCTGTTGGTGTTGCAGAGGCTGTCCGCGATGAGGGGGTAACAGATAGTTCAGGGGTCACCAGTCCGTTCTGTAGTAGTAGAGGTGGAGGAGGAGAAGTGGGACTCTGTACCTCCCTACTGGCTGGCCTCCCCCCTCCTCCTCCTCCTCCCCGTACAGACTGCTCCTCTGCCTCCGCAGCTCCTTCTCTCTCTCCCTGGCTTCCCGGATATCCTGCTCCACCTTGTCCTGAGACACCGATGAGGAGCGCAGCTTGAAGAAGGGGTTCTCCTTTGGAACCTCCTCTTCCTCCTCCTCCTCCTGATCCATCCTCCCTCCATCCTCATCCCTCCAAAACCCCCTTCTCTCTTCTCCGCTGAGTGCACTGGTTGAGGAGTATATAGAAGCGGAGTCGACCACGGTGAGGCCCTGTGTCTCGGTGAGCGTGCCCGTACTGTGGGAGTGCCTGAGGGGCTTGGAGACGTGGTGGACGTGGGCCGGAGCGGGGAGAACCAGGTGGTGGTGGTTATCCAGGATGATGATCTGGCCCCCGGCGCTCTCGGAGAGAGTGGGGCCCCGGGAGACAGGGGCCCCATGAGGGGTGTAGGTGATGCCTTTAGGTGTTCCGGAGGGGCTCTGGTTCTGGGTCTGGGACATCAGCTCCAGGCTACTACGTCTTCTCTCCCCGAACGAGCCTCCGACAAAGGACACAGATGAAGCGTCGTTCCCCTGGATCTCCAGGGTGGAGAGGTCACTCGCCGAAGCCCAGGAGGGTGCCTTGCTCTGGGACAGTATCATCGAGGATGTCTCCTTGGGCTCCTGGAAAGCTTCGAATAACTTCTTCCTTTCCTTGAGCTGGCGTACTGTCCCCTTGTCATAGGAACCTCTAACTTTCCCTAGTCGAACCAGGACCTGTTCCCTCTGGGTCTCTACACTGATCTCCTTCTGCATCTTCTTCCCCGCAAACAGACGGTCCTTCCCCCCCTGGCACTTGTCCGACTTGGAAGGCAGGGTCTCAGTCAAGACTGACTTCCTTAGGGGGATGTCCACATATTCCTGGGTGGGAGGATTGTTGTGGAGGCCCCTGGATCTCCTGAGGGACTGCTCACGCTGCACTGCCCGACGGATCTCCCTCTCGATGGGGGTCTCGTCGGCCGGAGGCGAGGTGAGGGTGGGGGTGGTGGTTTGGAGCTCCACAGTACTACCAGGGGAGAAGTCGGCAGATACGCCGCTGTCACTCTGGCTGTCATCGAACAAGTCCCCTCCTAACTTCATCTTGGAAGCTTTGCTGTGACTGTCTCTCGACATCAACAACCCAGTGTTTGTCCTCTTTTCTTCGCTCCGTTTCTCTTTTTTCTTCCTGTCTGCCTCGCCCGCTGCGCCAAGTCCACTCGCTCTCTGCCCTCTCTCTCCACCTGTTTGCCTGTTGTCTCCCTCCCTCTTTCCCACCTTTCTCTCTCCACCCGCCTGCTCTTTCACTACAACACAGCCAGAGCCAAGGAGATCTGCCTTGACCTGATTAGCTGGCTCCTTGGCGACTGTCGCCAGGGGCGGAGCCAGAGTTGCTCCCTTGAACACCTGTTGTGCTGCCACTTCCTGGTTACTATGATGCGTCAGGGCAGCAGTGACATTTCGTAACAACTGCTCCCCCTGCTGTTTGTCTGGTGTAACTACACCCGGGGGCTGAGCCAGGTCTACTAGGTGGCTACAAGAGGAGGATCTAGAGGAGGTGGATTGCTCAGGCTGAGGGAGTTTGCTTCTGGTACTGTCCAGCCTAACCCATTGCCTCCGGGCTGAGCTGATGTCTAAAGGCTTGGAGTCAACACTCTGGTTCTCCTCTCCATCACCGGCAAGAGCTGATTCAGGATTTTCTGGGGACTCAGAGAATATGTCATCGGAACTCTCTCTTTTTAGTGGAGAGTGGGTGGTAGTGCTAGTTTCAGCAGCCTTCATAGTATCATGGTTGTTATTGTCTGACATTGTCTTCTCTCTGTCACCACTGATTGGGCCCTCACTAACCTCTTGCTTGTCAGCTACCTGCACTGATGGGGGGCTACTGCTAGTTTCAACAGGACCCCCTTCTACAGAAGCCTTCTCAGTAGCACACACCGTCTCTGACAGCCCCTGCTCAAATTCACTACTAGCTGGATTCAACTCCAACCGCACAGCGTCATTTTCCATCATCTCAACAGACTGAAACTCCTCTGCTTTGTCTTCCTTGGCACCATCTTCTTCTTCTTTGTCTTCCTCCACAACGTCATCAGGGTGAGATCTCGAAGGCCACTCCTGGCTACCCTGGCTGTCAGATGACGACATTTCCTCCTCTACAGGGTTAGAGATCACCTCCACCTTACCATCACTGATACAGTCAATGGTCTCCTCTTCTTCTTCTTCCTCCTCCAATGCATATGGCTGGGTCTCTGGAGCGCCCTCTGCAGGTAAGGCTTGGCCAGTGCAGGCAAGAGGCGACCGAAAAGCAACGGCATCTTCCTCCTTCTCACAGTGATTGTCATCTATCATTTTAAGGTCTCGTTTCAATTCACTATCACCCACCTGGATTCTACTACTAGGCACCTGATTTACCCCAGAAAGTGCCTCCTGCTCCATTTTAGGAACCACTTCTGCCATTTTGTTTGTTGAGTCTGTAAGGTTCTCACTTGAGGGAGACACTTGGGGTCTAGGCTTTGGAGCATCTGGAGATTCCGACCCCAGGTCTTCTGACTTTGCCCTGGGTGCCTGTTTGACCAACGGGCAAGGAGGAGGGGTAGTGTCCTGGACCAGAGTGGGGTCCATTTCGCCCTCCTCCATCCCCCAAACCTCGCTGGCCCACTCGACCAATGAGTCGGCTGAGCTCTGTCGGTTGGCCACCGGCTCCATTGTTGCCATGATGAGACGGGTAGACTGCCAATTGGCTGGCTCTGTTGACTTGAAACAACAGTCTGGACTAGAACAGTTTATAACAGTCAGTCTTCAGCAGGTCGGTCTGGGAGAAAGAGGACAGAGAGGAAATGGAACGATTAGCAGAGCTGAACAAAAAAACAAACCTGGCGTGGAAACCCATTTTCAGACCAATTTTCAGATCCATTTTCTATCCTCTAGGCTACAAACGCATAAAGTCAAATATTGTTGTATTATGTCATTCATACTGTATTCCCATACTCCTTACTGTTTGACACACCATTCACTCTGTGTTGTAAAGCTAAATGGTTTATACACCTGTTATAATGCCAACCAGTTGTTGTTGTTAATGCATTGCAGAATGGTTATGGTATTGTATTGTGTTAGTCTTTGGCAATGAGGTAAAAAATGACTAATACACACACGATTCTCCTCCTTTGCAGTAGCCTGACGACTCAAACTGAATTCTTCCGCTGTTCTGTAGTTCGCTACGTACTTCAGTGAGGAGAAGAAACGTTCATGGGCGTGGCGCTCGGTTGGAGCAATATGGTTGGGTAGCCAGGGAACCTCTGCAGTGCAACTTGGAAAGTTTTCTGCTGAGTGGGTCAATCTTTAATGTGCTTAACCACCTCAGAGCCAGAGGCTCAGCAATGCTCTCTCTCACACACATGCATGCGAGTGTTGAACACCAGCTGAGTGAGCAGAACAATGGGTCTGTACTTTGTCCTCATTATTGCCATGGCACCCATGGCACCTCTCTCTCTCTCCCTTTCAAACAACTTGAATAGGTTCATTTACACTCCAAAACAGTCTCACTTTCCAATTTATCACTTAAGCCCCAAAAACATTATAGTATATTTTTCTCCCCATCCTTACTTTAATCAACACTTTCTCTCTAGCATCTCATTTATCCCCCTTCTCTCTCACACAGTCACACTTTCTCTCTAGCATCTCATGTATCCCCCTTCTCTCTCCCACAGTCACACTTTCTCTCTAGCATCTCATTTATCCCCCTTCTCTCTCACACAGTCACACTTTCTCTCTAGCATCTCATGTATCCCCCTTCTCTCTCCCACAGTCACACTTTCTCTCTAGCATCTCATTTATCCCCCTTCTCTCTCCCACAGTCACACTTTCTCTCTAGCATCTCATGTATCCCCCTTCTCTCTCCCAGTCACACTTTCTCTCTAGCATCTCATTTATCCCCCTTCTCTCTCCCACAGTCACACTCTCTCTAGCATATAATTTATCCCCCTTCTCTCTCTCAGTCACACTTTCTCTCTAGCTATCTCATTTATCCCCCTTCTCTCTCCCACAGTCACACTTTCTCTCTAGCATCTCATTTATCCCCCTCTCTCTCACACAGTCACACTTTCTCTCTAGCATCTCATTTATTCCCCTTCTCTCTCACAGTCACACTTTCTCTCTAGCATCTCATTTATCCCCCTTCTCTCTCACACAGTCACACTTTCTCTCTAGCATCTCATTTACCCCCCTTCTCTCTCTCACAGTCACACTTTCTCTCTAGCATCTCATTTATCCCCCTTTTCTCTCCCACAGTCACACTTTCTCTCTAGCATCTCATTTATCACCCTTCTCTCTCACACAGTCACACTTTCTCTCTAGCTGTCTCTAGCCTCCCCCTTCTCTCTCTTCCTGGTTACTCAGGTCCCCAGTTTCTAACACCAGACAGAAAAAAAAGATTCTGCATCCCTGCTTCCCCTCCCTGCTAAACCATTCACAGTGTGATTCACAGTACTGTGGGTTTTAACACGCGCACACACACACACACACACACACACACACACACACACACACACACACACACACACACACACACACACACACACACACAGTGCCCTGGGTTTTGGCACGCGCTGTAAGGAATCATTAGCAGAGACATGTGGGACAGAACAGAGAGGACTGGGGGTGAACCAATGGGATGAACAGTAGATCTGGGACAGTACGACAGTGTGCAGCGGTCCTGGCCTGGCATACTGCACATTACATTCAGAAAACAATGCCATGTCCTGGACGTGATTACATTCACATAACAATGCCCTGTTAGAGCGGACAAGCCTGGACACCTTCACTATGAATGGAGGAACATGGGATAGGACATGGGGTGATGGGTTTATAACTGGTCATAGGGGCATGCCCTGCAGGCTATTCATTGGTTCACCTCCTGCCCTGCAGGCTATTCATTGGTGGGAAAATGTTGTGGATAGAGCTAGAATATCAAGATTGGACATGCACCTTTTTACAAATAAATGATATTGTGACAGACAAGGCTGTCCCCTCTAACCATTACATTTCTATCTTCAAAGTAGATCATACTTTTTACAACATATAAGAATATTGGAAACGTGCAAGTCAACCACAAAGGTAGTGTACATTGGGACGCAGCCTGACTTGGATTCCAACAGTGAATACATTTCAAATGGATATGTAAATGAGTGTTCCTCCACTTGAGAAAATAACAGGTCCTTGGGCTATGAAAGAGGAGGGACACACACACACATGAAAATGATGTTTCGCCACAGTAGGGAGGAGTAAACATTTAACTATTGTGAGAAAGAAAGCTCCTTAAATCCCTATTTAGGATCACACACACACAGACAGACGGTCTTGTTTAACTACCCTTGTGGGGACACACAATTGATTCCCATTCAAAATCCTATTTTCCCTAAACCCTGACTCGAACTTTAACCCCAAAACCTAACCTGAACACGAATTCTTGCCTTAACCCTAAACGGCTAGAATTAGCCTTTTTTCTTGTGGGGACTGACAAAATGTTCCCAGTTGGTCAGATGTTTTTTTGTTTACTCTTTGTGTGGGGCAGCTCTAGCAGGGCAGAAATTTGACAAACTGACTTGTTGGAAAGGTGGAATCCTATGATGTTGCCATTTTTAATGTCACTGAGCTCTTCAGTAAGGTCATTCTACTCCCAATGTTTGTCTATGGAGATTGCATGGCGGTGTGCTCGATTTTACACAACTGTCAGCAGCGGGTGTGACTGAACTAGCCGAATTCACTAATTCAAAGGGGTGTCCACATACTTTTGCATATATAGTGTATTTTACAGGGAGCACAAAGCTGACCTCCAATGGGACTGTCCCAGGATATTCCCATGTGCCGTGAGGTAACAGGGAGTTGGGAAGATGCAGATCAGTGGGATATAATATAATAGGCTAATATCTCTCCTCATTAGCAACGAGGCTAAACTTGATGAAAGGAGCTTCAGGAAATGTGATCATCATTAAATATACATTTCCCACAGGGGGTATTGCATATAAACTTCATATTTTCTTTTATGGCTGGCAATTATTTTATATGGACAACTAGTAGTATGTAAAATATGTTTTCCATGTAATAAACATTGAATTGAAAACATTAAACCAACAGCATATTACAAATGAGATCTGTAACAGGAATTTATAATCTGATAAAGCGAACCTTCTCCACACAAGAAGGACTACACTGTACCAGTACCATGGTTACATACAGTGCATGGCACACACTGTGACATCACTTTAAAGGAGCCCCTCAATACCTAGTAAGTTTATGGCACCTACCTGTTGATATGGTATCGTCTGTGCTGGTGACGACGCCACTGGGCTGGAACGTTCCTGATCTACAGGGGACCTTCTTATTCTTGTTGTGGAATTTGGGACGTCGATCCTACATGTACGTCATGTCTAATCAGAACCAAGTACCCAAGTAGGACCAAGTACCCAATAGTTCTGAAAGTAGGTTACTCTCTCCCTGGCCCTGTCCATGTCCGTACTCACACCCACATTTCCCCCCTTGCTTGTGCACGCCCACATCTGCAGAAACACTCTCTCTCTCACTCACAAATGACAAATTGTTCACTGTTCCATCCAGTTTAATCTGAGAATTAACAGTATGAGCACTTTAATGCATGGACAAATGAGGTTATGCCAAATTATACAAAAGTAATCCAATTATAAAATACTTTTCTTTCCCATTGTGCATCGAGTCCTAATGACGTCCCAACATTCCTGCTGGATCCCACTGTCTCTGTGAATTAGCTTCAGCTCTGGGACATTAAATCAGTCTGTGAACGTAATTACATCTGTTAAAGAAGCAAAGAAGACAGAATAATATGACAAATCGTGCATCTTTTTCCCCCAAAATTCTACAGGTCATCGACAAACAGTAAACACAGAAATGTTGGATTACAAAACAGACGACAGAAAACGTGTCTCTACATCGGTCTCACGGCCCCCACTCTCTGATCGAGCTTCGTCTTCGTCTCCTCCTCCTCAGTGTTTCCAGGGGAGCTGATAGGAACCACAGAGGGCATCCCCCGGCTCCATCACCACTGGCGGCGGCAGCCCCATACACTCCACCTGTTTCCTGAACTCTTCCATCTCCTCTTCCTCCACCTCTCTCCCACCCTCCGTCTTCCTCAGCAGGTACAGGTCCGTGGACTCCCTCCTCCTGGAGCTCACCTCCCACCTAAAAAAATAATTATACTTTACTGTTGTACTTTGCTTTCTTGTACTCACACCGGCACTTGTTTTTTTCCCTGTCACTGGTTTAGCTGATTCAACTCTTACCCTACGAGATCCAGAGCCTGCTGGTTCTTCTGTTCTACCTGATAATTCATTTCACCCACCTGGTGTCCCAAGTCTAAATCAGTCCCTGATTAGAGGTCCAGAGTTGAGTTTGAGGGTGATAAATGCTATCCACTGGTCACACACACTGGTTGAATCAATGTTGTTTCCACGTCATTTCAGTGAAATGACTTGTCTGTGCCCAGTGGGTGTTTTGAAGAACGGTTCACTTGCAGTGATTGTAATGCAGTATGTGGTTGTTTCTACCTACCTGACCTGAGTTGAATAGCCTACACCAGTGTTTCTCAACTCCAGTCCTAATCTACCCCCCAACAGTACACATTCTTGCTGTAGCCCTGGGCAACCACACCTGATTCAACTTGTCAAGGCCTTGGTGATTAGTTGACTAGTAGAATCAGGTGTGTTTGTGTGGACCTACAACAGAAACGTGGGTACACCTGGACCAGAGTTGAAAAACACTGGAATACCCCATAACAGTAAGTTGTTCTGGATAAGAGTGTGTGCTAAATGGCTCAAATCTACAATTCTATAAATGACCCACTTCATCACCAGACAATCTGGGCAGGAGGTCTCCAGGAAGACCCCAGTGAGGTTGAATCGGCCCCCCACGTCGAACTGGAAGGTGCTGTTGTCGTTGATGAGTGAGATATTGTAGGTTAGAGACTCGCATCGGCTGCCGAAACGGTTAGTCTGGGTGTAGTGGACGGTTGTGGCGGTGTTGGAGTTCTGGGTGGTGTTGGGGGTAGAGGGTGAAAACTCCATGGCGATGCCGTCTCTGGTCTGTGAGAGAGATGAGATGTGATTATTATTCGTTTTCATACAGAAACCACTATAGAAACAATCCATACAACATACAAAATTGTCACAGAACTATTACCGGTACAATGAACGTGGAAAGGCAGGTTAAAGGTAGCCTAGTTGACAAGTGTGCTAAAAATCTATTTAAAGGGTCAATCTGCAGATTTTACATCCATTTTTGGACTTAAACATTTATTATATGTACCCATTGATTCTTGAAGAACAGAACTTATAAATGCCCCATGAGCTTAGTTCAACTGTCATACCCCATACAGAACCCCAAATATAAGCTTGTATAGGGCTCTAGGGAATAGGGTGCCACATAGTGGATAGGGTGCTACCTTGAGACTCTCCAGGGATGCAGGGTGGCTCAAGCTGCCTGCGACGAGGGCCCATTTCCTCAAGAGCTGCTGGTCTAGTCGTGGTGGATCCATGGGCTTAAGGAGGTCCTCACAGGCTAGAGCTGCAGCAGGAGCTGATTGGCTAAAAGACAGGAAGTACAGGAGAGTCGTGGCACATAGAGCGAACATGGCTTCAGTGTCTAGGTCTCACTATATCTATGCACCAGTATATCTATCTACTGTGGGTCTATCTATAGCTATAGAATCTACGATATGTATCACTATATCTATCTTATATATTTATATGTATCACTATACCTACAGCATCTATCTACTGTATGTCTATGTGTCATTGATGTGTCTGTGTGTATGGAACACTGGTGCTGGGATAGAGGGGTCCAGTCTTATAGCTCTGCTATGGTACAATGTTCTTCAATGTCAGAAAGTTCCACAGTTGCAGAGTACCAGTAAACTGGCACTTTTCCAAGGCAATTCCAAGGTTGCGAAATAAAAACGATACTTTTTGTTCATCTATGTTCTGTGCTTATCTGGTGAAAAGTTACATGCTTTTATCTGAGACATTATTCCATAGTGTCAAACATGAAACAATCCATGAGACTCATTTACATCTAGTGTTCTCCTAACTCTTCTAGTGTTCTCCTAACTCTTCTAGTGTTCTCCTAACTCTTCTAGTGTTCTCCTAACTCTTCTAGTGTTCTCCTAACTCTTCTAGTGTTCTCCTAACTCTGCTAGTGTTCTCCTAACTCTGCTAGTGTTCTCCTAACTCTGCTAGTGTTCTCCTAACTCTGCTAGTGTTCTCCTAACTCTGCTAGTGTTCTCCTAACTCTTCTAGTGTTTTCCTAGTTTTTCTAGTGTTCTCCTAACTCTTCTAGTGCTCTCCTAGTGTTCTCCTAACTCTTCTAGTGTTCTCCTAATTCTTCTAGGATTCTCCTAGTTTTTCTGCAGGCATACAGTGTATCAATTGTGTTATTGACTATATGTTTGTTTATCCCATGTGTAACTCTGCGGCCAGGCCGCAGTTGTAAATTAGAACTTTTTCTCAACTAGCCTACCTGGTTAAATAAAGGTGAAATAACATTTTAAGAATTGCTCTGGTACAATACGAAGTGCAATTAACCTGTTGTATGTTCAGAACACTGGTGTGGCTTAGCATCGTACCGCAACGAGGTATTTATTTAACAATTCTAACTTTTACTTTCATGTCTATAAATGCCTAGTTGTGGAAATTGGAACACCCTGGATAAAAACAGGTTTGTATTGTTCGTAGAGATTCTGCCTTTGTTGACAAGAAAAGTTTGGCTTGTGAAACCCTATGGTTTTAGAGTTGGTTGATTTTCCGGATTGACTGACCTTCATGTCTTGTAAAGTAATGATGGACTGTCGTATCTCTTTGCTTATTTGAGCTGTTCTTGCCATAATATGGACTTGGTATTTTACCAAATAGGGCCATCTTCTGTATACCAACCCTACCTTGTCACAACACAACTGATTGGCTCAAACATATTAAGAAGAAAATACATTTCACAAATTAACAAGGCACACCTGTTAATTGAAATGCATTCCAGGTGACTACTTCATGAAGCTGGTTTAGAGAATTCCAAGAGTGTGCAAAGCTGTCATCAAGGCTAAGGGTGGCTACTTTTAAAGAATCTAAAATATATTTAGATTTGTTTAACACTTTTTTGGTTACTACAATGATTCCATGTGTGTTATTTCATAGTTTTGATGTCTTCACTTTTATTCTACAATGTAGAAAACAGTAAAAATGAAGAAAAACCCTTGAATGAGTAGATGTGTTGACTGGTACTGTACTTCAAAATACACAATATACAAATATCTTTAAAAACCTAAATACTCTTAAAACGTGACAACATTCTATCGAAAATATTTTGGGGGGTATTATTTAGGTTTATAACACCACAGCAGATGAATCTGATGCGCAGGCTAAAAGTGAAGCCCGACAGCGTTCTCTACTACATGGTTTCCCAACCCTCTCCTCGCCCCCCAGACGGTTCACATTTTTGTTTTAACCCTGAACTGGCACACCTGATTCAAATAGTCAACACCCAAAACGAGCTCCTGTAAAACTGCAGGCCTTATCACTGAGAAAGTGTAATGGCATCAGCTCCTTATTACTGAGCTCACCTTGTATTGAAAAGGAGATGAGATACCATTACCTTAGCTTGAATAACATCTTTAATGAGACCAAACAGGTTTATGTTACACAGAGCATTATGGATACTGTAGTTAATCATGCTACCCACCTCATCACCAGGCAGTCTGGGCAGGAGGTCTCCAGGGAGACCCCAGTGATGTTCCAAAAGCCCCTCATGTCTAACTGGAAGGTGCTGTTGCCGTTGACAATGGAGATGCTGTCGGGTATATACACTACTTGCACCAGCCGCCATGCCGGTTCCGGTTCTGGTGTTGGTAGCAGATGTAAACTCCATGGTGACTGTCTTATCTCTGTGAGAGAAGAGATGTGGTTATTATTAGTTTTCATACAGCAGCCACAACAATCAAAAAACAATTACAATGAATAATGGGGAATGACAAGTAAAATGCAATTTAATCCAAAATGGCACCCTATTCCCTACATAAAGCTTTAATTTAGACCACGGACAAAAGCAGTGCTCTACATACAGGGAAGAGGGTGCCATGTAGGGAATAGGGTGCTACCTTGAGAGCTAATATGGTTGAGAAATACCAGGGGTGGCTCACACTGTCTGCGACGAGGGCCCATCTTCCCAAGAGCTGCTGGTCTAGTTGTGGTGGATCCATGGGCTTAAGGAGGTCCTCACAGCCTAGAGCAGCAGCAGGAGCTGATTGGCTCGAAGACAGGAAGCAGAGGAGAGCTGTGGCATATAGAGCGAACATGGCTTCAGTATCTAGGTTTCACTATATCTATACACCATATCTACAGTATATCTATCATATCTACAACATGTATCACTATATTTATCTTGTATTTCTATATCAACAGTATGTCTATACTTCATGGATGTGTCTGTGTGTATAGAACACTGGTGCTGGGATAGAGGGGTCCAGTCAAAGCTCTGCTGTCCTGCTATGGTCAAATGTTCTTCAAATGTCAGAAAGTTGCACAGTTATAGTGCCAGGAAAATGACTCCTTTCTATGGCAAATTCCAGGATCGCAAAAATAAAAAGCTTTTTTTAATGCTCATCTCATGTACAGTTGTGTGCTCATTCAAACCAGTGATCTTTTGGTTACTGCCCCAATGCTCTTAGCCACTAGGCTACCTGCTGCCCCATTTTTATACTCTCCCAATGAATACATTTCTTAGTAAGAGTTTTTTCTACAGACAAACAGTATTGCTTTGGTATAGTATACTTAAGTAATAAGGCATGAGAGGGGTGTGGTATTTGGCCAATATACCACAGCTAAAGGCTGTTCTTATGCACAAATCAACACGGAGTGCCTGGATACAGGCCATGATATATTGGCCACATACCACAAACCCCTGAGGGATCTTATTGCTATTATAAACTGGTTACCAAGGAAACAAATGACTGGTTTTGTCATACCCGTGGTATACGGTCTGATATACCACAGCTATGAGACAATCAGCATCCAGGGCACAAACCACACAGTTTATAAAATACAATTGACCTTTGCTATGTTCAGAGCACTGGTGTGGCAAAAGCCTGTGTGGGAAAAAGTTAGTGTCTGCATTCCAAATGGCACCCTAATGCCCAAGAGCCCTGGTCCAAGGTAGTGCCCAAGGGACCTGGTCATGGGTAGTGCACTATGAAGGGAGCGGGGTACCATTTGGGATGCACAGTTGTGTGTTTGGACTCTTCCCGTCAAAGGTTACTCCATAATCTGTGTGTTTTAGCTTAGAATGGAGCAACATGGTAGTTTTTCATTGTCCAATGTTGACAAATGGTGAGACAGGAGACAGGACATCAAATAATATTTCACAAGTGTCAGTTTAATCACTAAACCATTATTGAATAGTTCAAAAGTATCCTGTTGAAAGAAAGATAAACATAAACCCCCACTCCCACTTGATTTCATGGTGGCTATATACATGTCAGAGTACTGTTTGTATTCTATGGAAAATACACTGAGAAAATAAAATGCATAGAATTTAGATATAAAAACATACTTTCCCTTTAACAATTGATAATGGACCAAAATAAGATTAAAACATGTTGACTCCAGTGCTTCCCACAGTTGTGTCAAGTTGGTTGGCTGTCCTTTGAGTGGTGGTCCTTTCTTAATCCACACAGAAAGCTGTTGCAGTTCTTAACACTGAAACCGGTGCACCTGACACCTGTTACCAAACCCAGTTCAAAGGCATTTCAATATGTTGCTTTGCCCATTGACCCTCAATGGATAACATGTACAATCCATCAATAAGGGATCATAGCTTTCACCTGGTCAGTCTGTCATGGAAAGAGCAGGTGTTCCTAATGTTTTGTACACTCAGTGACCTACTTTCAACCAGAGGCCATAGACCCTGGTCAACAGTAGAGCACTTTGTAAGGACTAGGGTTTCATTTGTGACACATGATGATGATCAGGACCTATTAGTGGTAGTTTTGAGAACTGCACTGTGATTTAAATGTTGTGGGAAAAAAGCATTGTTTTTCAGTTAGGGATTTGTTGTTGACGGTAATGTCCTAATGTTTGTTTTAACATTTGAACAAGGGATCCTCAACTAGATTCAGCCATGGGGGCGATTTTCTTCTTGAGCGGATGGTCAGGGGGCTGGAACATAATTACAAATCATTTGTAGACTGTAAATTGATCGCCCAAACAGATATAAAAAAAATATCTCCCCTTAAAAGATTTAGATGCACTATTGTAAAGTGGCTGTTCCACTGGATGTCTTAAGGTGAACGCACCAATTTGTAAGTCGCTCTGGATAAGAGCGTCTGCTAAATGACTGGTCATGATTCAACCCACAGGCCTTTCTGACACATACCTACTGTACTGGTCATGATTCAACCCACAGGCCTTTCTGACACATACCTACTGTACTGGTCATGATTCAATCCTCAGGCCTTGCATTGGACAAAAGAAGATAAGGGCCTTCGATAAGCATTTCCCTTGTAAGATACAGCATAATGGATCAAGACTGGTCTTTCATTCTCAGTACCAGCCAACAGTAACACAGCCAAGGCTAACAGGGTTGTGTTCATTAGAAAAAAACATGAGTTCATCAGGGTTGTGTTCATCAGGGTTGTGTTCATCAGGGTTGTGTTCATCAGGGTTGACTCGAACAGGGAGGGCCTACCTGGACCTGGTCCAATAAGAAAAACAATGGTTTTGAATTTTCATTTCAAAGCACTTTGCCCTACTGAACAAAACCCAGGTTCCTCAGGATGGGTAACTGAGCTATACCCTTAGGGAAGGAGATCCACAAGGCACTTCAGTAATAACACCATCTTACCACCCCTCATCATTCACAGTGTTAGAGGCAGACTCAAGTCCCTCTTGTAGTATTACACAGAGAAAGCATTGGAGAATTTGGTAGAGATAGAGAGCGAATGAAATGATTGATCACATGACAGAGCAGCACTGGCAGGTCTTGCGTTTGGGAGCCACATCGACCCCTCCCTCCGCCTCTCCCCTGGTAGCGGTCAATGTCTCTGGGGCGGCTGGAGCCTGCTCCCCCAAGGCCAGGGTCTGGGCCTTGGATGGGAACAGCAGGGGCTCCTGCTCTGGCTCAGTCCAGGGCTCCACTAGGGACACCTCCAGGAACTGGCCCCCAGGGAGGATGGCTGATTCTGGGGCCACAGAGGCCTCTTCTTCCCCCTCGACTTCCACTTCAGTCTTCACTTCCACATCGCCCTCTGCCGGCTCGCCTGCAGCCTCTCCCTCTGCGTCGGGCCTGGGGGTGAGTAAGGTCTCAGAGTAGACGGGAACGGCAGCCACAACGCCATCTGGGGCCTGCAAGTCAGACACAGGAGCTTCCTCTACTGGCTGTGCCTCTTCCTCTCCACCACTGTTTCCCACACCCTCCATCTGTCCTTCTCCTAAATATCCTATTACTGTGTCCATCTGTCCTTCTCCTAAATCTCCTATTACTGTGTCCATCTGTCCTTCTCCTAAATCTCCGGTTACTATGTCCATCTGTCCTTCTCCTAAATCTCCTATTACTGTGTCCATCTGTCCTTCTCCTAAACCTCCGGTTACTGTGTCTGCCTCTGTCTCAGTCCCTTTTGCTACTTCTGAGGACTCTTCAGGAGTTGTCTCTGGTTTCGCCTCCTCAATTCCTCCTTCCTCAGGAGATTCTGACCTCTGATTGGACGCGGCCGAGTTTACTTCCTGTTCCTGACCCGTAGAGGAAAGATCATTTGCCAGCTCGTCTCCCTCGTCATTGATAATCACTCGCTCCGCTCGCATCATGATCAGTCCTCCTTCCTCGATTACCGGAGCCTCGCCTGGCTCCGCCTCCGTGAACCCCAGGAACGTCATGGTAATGGCACCATCTTCAGGGACGACCGTCACTGGACCGTTGGTGCCGTTGTGCAGTCCGCCCTCCTCTGATGCATTGTGGGTAGCAGCCTGCCCCTCCCCCTCTCCTCTCCCATTGGTGAGGATCTCAGCTCGTTCCAATAGTGCTGCCTCAACTGTTCCTAAAACTGTGACAAGACAGACAGATCATAGTTAGGAAATGTTTCAATCATCTTCCCAGTCTTCTATCAGCAAGACCCTTGGCAAGGATGCACATTAATCTTACCAAGCTCTGGAAAATCCAGCTAGAATAGTGAGCACGGAAGAAGCAGGAGAGTGGAACATTTGTAGAAACTTGGAGAAAGTTATGGAGAGTAAAGGAGAAAGACAAGAAAAGAGGCCAGCCAATGGGATGAGTGATATTAGAAATCCAAAAGAAGTGAAGAGAGAGCAGCTTCCAGAATCAACGCTGTTCTGGACTCATGACAGAAGGTCCTAATGATAGGAGTGACATTTCAGCCTAAGGCATGTTGCCCGTCCCTGTGACCCTGAATCCAACCAACCAGAACATTTCCACTGACTTGGCTTGTGTTGTGTGCTCTTTGCCCCATAGAAATAGAATTACTAGACCCATCATGGTGCAGCCAAACAGCAGTGGTCTAAAGGAATTTTCACGTTCTAGAAATTCTATTTCTATGCTTTCCCCTGATAACTTCACACATGAGATTCTTCATCAGCATCAATTTATATGTATTCCATCTCATTGAAATGCATAGATTCTGTATGCATGTATGAACTTCCACTGACGAATGAATACAATGTATTGCCTTTGTAATACAAATACCATCAAAGGCCAGTACAGTCTGTAGTGTCTTCTGAGACTAGAACCCGTTTCAGTTGATTCAGAGTGAAGGAGAGATGAAGGTAACATTGTTAACCCCTTACCGGATTCAGCCTCTACTTCTTCTTGTCCATTCTCCAAGATACCTGCTTGGTCTGCTTCTGTGGGAATATATGGAAATAAGACTCTTTTTAAATCAGTGTTTATTAAGCCCAACATTCAACATTCAACTGTCCCGATTCTGTTCAAATCTATTGGGTTATTTACGATGTCTTTTTACCACACATCACATTCATTACCAACTCAAACAGAAACAAAGACGTATTATTTTATCTTTCAACAATTCAATTGATTGGGTCAAGTAATATCAAGCTAGTGGAACAACGACTGCTAGCAGCGGTTGCCAACAGTAACCGGTGGTGACAGCTAGACAGTCGTTCATTCATTCAGAGACGGGTGACACCTACCTGCTGTAGCCTCCACCACCACCACCGCTGCATTCTATTGGAGGAGACAGACAGGGGCGGGGTTAGACAGTCCAACCACATACCATTCTTTTATTATTTTCAGTCTCAAGTTGTAACCGTGACCCTAGATGAGGAATGGCATTATAAAAGGGTAGATGAGCAATGTCATTCACACATTTTCAACCCACAAGAGGGAGCTAATGAGACTTTAGGGCCCAGCATCCACCAGCGACTACTCAATACCTAATATCCCTACTTTAAAAAGGTAGACTCAGTGAAATGACGTTGCCACAAGCAGCACCACAGATATTGAGATGAGTGAGATGCAAAGACTTCCCTCTCACACAGTATCTGCGCGTGTGTACGTGGTTCTCTCAGTTACCGCCTGGTAGCCAGGGCACCGAAACAGCATAGAAGTTGAGCCTCGCGCTTCAGCGCTCTTAGTTGTTACGGAAATTGACCCACTATGCCGTTTTACTTTCTGCTTCTACGTCGGATCACCGAGTCGACCTTTAAAGAGGGTGGGAGGACAACCCCTTTATAACAAAAGCTCAGTGTTGAGGGTAGCCCCATCTCTGCCATGCCACAAAAACCCCCACTATCATACGAGCCAACCTTCACCGGTCTGCTCCTTGGCTACGAGACTAAACAACACGCTCGGCGTGCGATTCCCGTCTCTACAACCTCTAAAATCAGAGGTTAGGAGAAGAAATGCAAACATAAGAACAAAAGACTTGAAGAGGAGGAGAATTCTTTGTTGTAAAACACAAGGTCATTCTGAGGTAAACAGTCACGGTTGCCTTGAGGTGGAGCGATCACACACGTCTAAGTGGTACATTGTTGATGCAAGGAGGGCTTGGTCTTAGTAAAGCTCCTGCCTCTGAACGAGAGGTGCTACATCAAAGCTGCATGGTACATTGTTGATGCAAGGAGGGCTTGGTCTTGGTAAAGCTCCTGCTTCTGAACGAGAGGTGCTACATCAAAGCTGCATGGTACATTGTTGATGCAAGGAGGGCTTGGTCTTGGTAAAGCTCCTGCTTCTGAACGAGAGGTGATACATCAAAGCTGCATGGTACATTGTTGATGCAAGGAGGGCTTGGTCTTGGTAAAGCTCCAAATTCTGAACGAGAGGTGCTACATCAAAGCTGCAGTGGTACATTGTTGATGCAAGGAGGGCTTGGTCTTGGTAAAGCTCCTGCTTCTGAACGAGAGGTGCTACATCAAAGCTGCATGGTACATTGTTGATGCAAGGAGGGCTTGGTCTTGGTAAAGCTCCTGCTTCTGAACGAGAGGTGCTACATCAAAGCTGCATGGTACATTGTTGATGCAAGGAGGGCTTGGTCTTGGTAAAGCTCCTGCCTCTGAACGAGAGGTGCTACATCAAAGCTGCATGGTACATTGTTGATGCAAGGAGGGCTTGGTCTTGGTAAAGCTCCTGCCTCTGAACGAGAGGTGCTACATCAAAGCTGCATGGTACATTGTTGATGCAAGGAGGGCTTGGTCTTGGTAAAGCTCCTGCCTCTGAACGAGAGGTGCTACATCAAAGCTGCATGGACGTATTATTATGGGAAAATGTATTATTCCTCTGAAAGGAGCCTTGTCGGTCAGGACTGGTGGGAAGAACGGACGTAATGATTGGGGCTACTTGTTCTAGCATGTATTCTAGCTAGCCCATTCAGTTGGTCTGCGTGCATCAGTGAGTGTTTGTGTGCGTTACTCACAGCTCGGCCATCCTAATTCTCTCTGTGTCTGTAGGTGTGTACATTTCAGTGCCAGATGGCCTCACAAGAGTAGTAAACCAAGTGAGGCCAGTCCTGACTTGTAAAAAATATATTTTAGGCTTAGAATTAGAGTTTAGGGGAAAATGTGAATCAATTGTTGGTCCCCAAAAGGTCTTCACAAGTATAGTAAGACATAGTGTGTGTGTCACTCACAGCTCGGCCATCTTCCATCTGCTGCTCCAGTTTCTCCTCCTCCTCCGCTAACCGTTGACTCTCTGTCTGCAACCTGACACACACACACACAGACACACAGTTCTTTAGCGTTCGGTTCCAAACTCAGCCAGAACAAACAATTCACTTTTAACCTCACATTGATAAAAAGGTAGTGCTATAAGACACTTACAATACATGTAAATACACTACGAGGTGCAGAGACTATAACCCCTACGAGGTGTAGAGACTATAACCCCTACGAGGTGTAGAGACTATAACCCCTACGAGGTGCAGAGACTATAACCCCTACGAGGTGTAGAGACTATAACCCCTACGAGGTGTAGAGACTATAACCCCTACGAGGTGTAGAGACTATAACCCCTACGAGGTGTAGAGACTATAACCCCTACGAGGTGCAGAGACTATAACCCCTACGAGGTGCAGAGACTATAACCCCTACGAGGTGCAGAGACTATAACCCCTACGAGGTGCAGAAACTATAACCCCTACGAGGTGTAGAGACTATAACCCCTACGAGGTGCAGAGACTATAACCCCTACGAGGTGCAGAGACTATAACCCCTACGAGGTGCAGACTACAACCCCTACGAGGTGCAGACTACAACCCCTACGAGGTGCAGACTACAACCCCTACGAGGTGCAGACTACAACCCCTACGAGGTGCAGACTACAACCCCTACGAGGTGCAGAGACTATAACCCCTACGAGGTGCAGAGACTATAACCCCTACAAGGTGCAGACTACAACCCCTACAAGGTGCAGAGACTATAACCCCTACGAGGTGTAGAGACTATAACCCCTACGAGGTGCAGAGACTATAACCACTAAGGTCAGAGGTGTGTGTATAATCTGAAGCTGGGCTCTAACAAACAGCCACAATCCTAGACAGACAACATGGAGAGCATAGAATGTCTTAGAGAATAAGAGTCTTCATACAGCTACTGTGTAGACTATGAGGTGAAGCTGGCCTCCTACAAACACACTGCACGTACAGCACAACACATATAAGAGTTGAGAGAAAGCCCTAGAAAGAAAGTGTGGTGAGTATGGTATCTATGATGTGAACCAAGCATCGAGAGCATCTAGTAAGTATCTAGCCCTATACAGATAACGTGGTGAGTATACAGGTAGCCCTATACAGGTAACGTGGTGAGTATACAGGTAGCCCTATACAGGTAACGTAGTGAGTATACAGGTAGCCCTATACAGGTAATGTAGTGAGTATACAGGTAGCCCTATACAGGTAACGTGGTGAGTATACAGGTAGCCCTATACAGGTATACGCCCTATACAGGTGTAGTGAGTATACAGGTAGCCCTATACAGGTAACGTGGTGAGTATACAGGTAGCCCTATACAGGTAATGTGGTGAGTATACAGGTAGCCCTATACAGGTAATGTGGTGAGTATACAGGTAGCCCTATACAGGTAACGTGGTGAGTATACAGGTAGCCCTATACAGGTAACGTGGTGAGTATACAGGTAGCCCTATACAGGTAACGTGGTGAGTATACAGGTAGCCCTATACAGGTAACGTGGTGAGTATACAGGTAGCCCTATACAGGTAACGTGGTGAGTATACAGGTAGCCCTATACAGGTAACGTGGTGAGTATACAGGTAGCCCTATACAGGTAACGTGGTGAGTATACAGGTAGCCCTATACAGGTAATGTGGTGAGTATACAGGTAGCCCTATACAGGTAACAGGTGGTGAGTATACAGGTAGCCCTATACAGGTAATGTGGTGAGTATACAGGTAGCCCTATACAGGTAATGTGGTGAGTATACAGGTAGCCCTATACAGGTAACGTGCTGAGTATACAGGTAGCCCTATACAGGTAATGTGGTGAGTATACAGGTAGCCCTATACAGGTAACGTGGTGAGTATACAGGTAGCCCTATACAGGTAATGTGGTGAGTATACAGGTAGCCCTATACAGGTAACGTGCTGAGTATACAGGTAGCCCTATACAGGTAACGTGCTGAGTATACAGGTAGCCCTATACAGGTAACGTGGTGAGTATACAGGTAGCCCTATACAGGTAATGTGGTGAGTATACGTGGCCCTGAGTATACAGGTAGCCCTATACAGGTAATGTGGTGAGTATACAGGTAGCCCTATACAGGTAAGGTAATGTGGTGAGTATACAGGTAGCCCTATACAGGTAACGTGGTGAGTATACAGGTAGCCCTATACAGGTAACATGCTGAGTATATACATAGCCCTATACAGGTAATGTGGTGAGTATACAGGTAGCCCTATACAGGTAATGTGGTGAGTATACAGGTAGTACAGGTAACGAGTATACAGGTAGCCCCCTATACAGGTAACAGGTAGTGAGTATACAGGTAGCCCTATACAGGTAATGTGGTGAGTATACAGGTAGCCCTATACAGGTAACGTGGTGAGTATACAGGTAGCCCTATACAGGTAACGTAGTGAGTATACAGGTAGCCCTATACAGGTAATGTGGTGAGTATACAGGTAGCCCTATACAGGTAATGTGGTGAGTATACAGGTAGCCCTATACAGGTAACGTAGTGAGTATACAGGTAGCCCTATACAGGTAATGTGGTGAGTATACAGGTAGCCCTATACAGGTAATGTGGTGAGTATACAGGTAGCCCTATACAGGTAATGTAGTGAGTATACAGGTAGCCCTATACAGGTAATGTAGTGAGTATACAGGTAGCCCTATACAGGTAACGTAGTGAGTATACAGGTAGCCCTATACAGGTAACGTGGTGAGTATACAGGTAGCCCTATACAGGTAACGTGCTGAGTATACAGGTAGCCCTATACAGGTAACGTGGTGAGTATACAGGTAGCCCTATACAGGTAATGTGGTGAGTATACAGGTAGCCCTATACAGGTAATGTAGTGAGTATACAGGTAGCCCTATACAGGTAATGTGGTGAGTATACAGGTAACGTAGTGAGTATACAGGTAGCCCTATACAGTTAATGTGGTGAGTACACAGGTTGCCCTATACAGGTAACGTAGTGAGTATACAGGTAGCCCTATACAGGTAACGTGGTGAGTATACAGGTAGCCCTATACAGGTAATGTGGTGAGTATACAGGTAGCCCTATACAGGTAACGTAGTGAGTATACAGGTAGCCCTATACAGGTAATGTGGTGAGTATACAGGTAGCCCTATACAGGTAACGTGGTGAGTATACAGGTAGCCCTATACAGGTAACGTAGTGAGTATACAGGTAGCCCTATATACAGGTAGCCCTATACAGGTAATGTGTGAGTATACAGGTAGCCCTATATACAGGTAGCCCTATACAGGTAACAGGTAATGTGGTGAGTATACAGGTAGCCCCCTATACAGGTAATGTGGTGAGTATACAGGTAGCCCTATACAGGTAACGTGGTGAGTATACAGGTAGCCCTATACAGGTAATGTGGTGAGTATACAGGTAGCCCTATACAGGTAATGTAGTGAGTATACAGGTAAGCCCTATACAGGTAACAGGTAGTGAGTATACAGGTAGCCCTATACAGGTAACGTAGTGAGTATACAGGTAGCCCTATACAGGTAATGTGGTGAGTATACAGGTAGCCCTATACAGGTAATGTGGTGAGTATACAGGTAGCCCTATACAGGTAACGTGGTGAGTATACAGGTAGCCCTATACAGGTAATGTGGTGAGTATACAGGTAGCCCTATACAGGTAGCGTGGTGAGTATACAGGTATACAGGTAATGTGGTGAGCCCTATACAGGTATACAGGTAATGTGGTGGTGAGTATACAGGTAGCCCTATACAGGTAACGTAATGTGGTGAGTATACAGGTAGCCCTATACAGGTAATGTAGTGAGTATACAGGTAGCCCTATACAGGTAATGTGGTGAGTATACAGGTAGCCCTATACAGGTAACGTGGTGAGTATACAGGTAGCCCTATACAGGTAACGTAGTGAGTATACAGGTAGCCCTATACAGGTAATGTGGTGAGTATACAGGTAGCCCTATACAGGTAACGTGGTGAGTATACAGGTAGCCCTATACAGGTAACGTAGTGAGTATACAGGTAGCCCTATACAGGTAACGTAGTGAGTATACAGGTAGCCCTATACAGGTAATGTGGTGAGTATACAGGTAGCCCTATACAGGTAACGTGGTGAGTATACAGGTAGCCCTATACAGGTAATGTGGTGAGTATACAGGTAGCCCTATACAGGTAATGTAGTGAGTATACAGGTAGCCCTATACAGGTAACGTGGTGAGTATACAGGTAGCCCTATACAGGTAATGTGGTGAGTATACAGGTAGCCCTATACAGGTAATGTAGTGAGTATACAGGTAGCCCTATACAGGTAACGTGGTGAGTATACAGGTAGCCCTATACAGGTAATGTAGTGAGTATACAGGTAGCCCTATACAGGTAATGTGGTGAGTATACAGGTAGCCCTATACAGGTAATGTAGTGAGTATACAGGTAGCCCTATACAGGTAACGTGGTGAGTATACAGGTAGCCCTATACAGGTAACGTGGTGAGTATACAGGTAGCCCTATACAGGTAATGTAGTGAGTATACAGGTAGCCCTATACAGGTAACGTGGTGAGTATACAGGTAGCCCTATACAGGTAACGTGGTGAGTATACAGGTAGCCCTATACAGGTAATGTGCTGAGTATACAGGTAGCCCTATACAGGTAATATGCTGAGTATACAGGTAGCCCTATACAGCTAATATGGTGAGTATACAGGTAGCGTGGTGAGTATACAGGTAGCCCTATACAGGTAACGTGCTGAGTATACAGGTAGCCCTATACAGGTAATGTGGTGAGTATACAGGTAGCCCTATACAGGTATACACAGGTAATGTGGTGAGTATACAGGTAGCCCTATACAGGTAACGTGGTGAGTATACAGGTAGCCCTATACAGGTAACGTGTGAGTGAGTATACAGGTAGCCCTATACAGGTAACGTGGTGAGTATACAGGTAGCCCTATACAGGTAACGTAGTGAGTATACAGGTAGCCCTATACAGGTAACGTGGTGAGTATACAGGTAGCCCTATACAGGTAATGTGCCCTATACAGGTAACGTGAGTATACAGTAGCCCTATACAGGTAATGTAGTGAGTATACAGGTAGCCCTATACAGGTAACGTGGTGAGTATACAGGTAGCCCTATACAGGTAATGTAGTGAGTATACAGGTAGCCCTATACAGGTAACGTGGTGAGTATACAGGTAGCCCTATACAGGTAACGTGGTGAGTATACAGGTAGCCCTATACACAGGTAATACAGGTGGTGAGTATACAGGTAGCCCTATACAGCTAATGTGGTGAGTATACAGGTAGCCCTATACAGGTAATGTAGTGAGTATACAGGTAGCCCTATACAGGTAACGTGCTGAGTATACAGGTAGCCCTATACAGGTAATGTACAGGTAGTGAGTATACAGGTAGCCCTATACAGGTATACAGGTAATGTGGTGAGTATACAGGTAGCCCTATACAGGTAATGTGGTGAGTATACAGGTAGCCCTATACAGGTAACGTGAGTATGAGGTAGCCCTATACAGGTAAGTGAGTATACAGGTAGCCCTATACAGGTAACGTGGTGAGTATACAGGTAGCCCTATACAGGTAATATGCTGAGTATACAGGTAGCCCTATACAGGTAAGTAGTGGTATACAGGTAGCCCTATACAGGTAATGTAGTGAGTATACAGGTAGCCCTATACAGGTAACGTAGTGAGTATACAGGTAGCCCTATACAGGTAGCCCTATACAGGTAATGTAGTGAGTATACAGGTAGCCCTATACAGGTAATGTAGTGAGTATACAGGTAGCCCTATACAGGTAATGTGGTGAGTATACAGGTAGCCCTATACAGGTAATGTAGTGAGTATACAGGTATCCCTATACAGGTAATGTAGTGAGTATACAGGTAGCCCTATACAGGTAATGTAGTGAGTATACAGGTAGCCCTATACATGTAATGTAGTAAGTATGGGGTGTATTATAGGAGATTCCTACTTGTCTATGTGTTGCTCCATCTCCTGGGCCTGGGAGCCCCACAGCGGGGAACGAGGCTCTGAGGATGTGGGGGAAGAGGGGCCGTCCATCAGCCACTGGTCTCTAAGAGACTTCCTCTGGATGGAGAGGAGAGAGAGAGGGAGGGAGGACACAGGGAGAGAGGGAGGACACAGGGAGAGAGGGAGGGAGGGAGGACACAGGGAGAGAGGGAGGGAGGACACAGGGAGGGAGGGAGGGAGGAAGGACACATGGAGGGACATGGAGGGAGGGAGGGAGGACACAGGGAGAGAGGGAGGGAGGGAGGACACATGGAGGGCACATGGAGAGAGGGAGGGAGGGAGGACACAGGGAGAGGGAGGACACAAGGAGAGAAAGAGAAGCATGTCAGTCAACATTGTCAACTTCATAGGCATCATCCAAATCATACACTCCTTCTCAGACACAACATGAGCTTAATGCAACATGGCATTGTCTTTAAATCTGACAGGTTTGTCTTCATTCTCACACACTATTGTTATGGTGGCTGTGTCCTTTAAACCTCCCCATCCAATCAGCTTAGTTCACATCTCTCTATTAGACCTCATTCCCCACTCCACTTCCTTTCAATAACCGCTCAACAGGTGTCCCATCCCTTTAACACTCCAATAAAGCCCTCAACAGGTGTCCCATCCCTTTAACACTCCAATAAAGCCCTCAACAGGTGTCCCATTCCTTTAACACTTCAATAAAGCCCTCAACAGGTGTCCCATTCCTTTAACACTTCAATAAATCCCTCAACAAGTGTCCCATCTCTTTAACACTTCAATAAAGCCCTCAGCAGGTGCCCATCCCATATCCCATACATTCGGACAGGAACACACTCCTTTCTGCCCCAAGTGTGCACTTGCTCACTTCACCTTATCGATTTAAGATTACTAGATCTCTGCTTACACCAATCCAATGCTTTTAAATGCATGAGGGGGAGTGAATGAGTGCACACTTTTGCGAGCAAGGTAACGAATTGGGACAGAGGGTCTCTCCTATCCCACCACTCCCTTCCCCTCCCCCTCTCCTCTCCGCTGGCCCCCTCTCACCACCTCAGCTGAAGGTGAAATGCACAGCAGAGCACTGACAGGAAGTCTGCAGAGAGCACTTCCTTCCTGTTTCTGTCGCGGCACAGGTCCTCTCAGAGTGCCAAAATGTGTGTTTGCAGAACACCTCCCTCCAACCCAACAGGACTAATATGAAGTTCAATTAAAATGTATTGTTTTCTCATTCTAAGAAATACCTAATCAAGAGGGCCAGAGGTTTGATTGGTGGGCAAACCCAGAAATTCAGATAAGTAAAAAGATGTGATGGGTCCGTACTCCAAAAGATGTCGCATAAACCTTACTACATTTAATGATAAAATAAGATGTATTTTCACTGCATCAGGGATAGAGTACACAGACGTTTCAGCTTTACAGTGTGTAGGTACTGAAGACGGCTGCAAAGACGAAACATCTGTGCACACTATCCCCGACGCAGGGAAAATAGTCATATCTATTCTTGAAATACAGTACGCTTTATGAGACATCTTTTTGAGTGGGGACACCCTCACAACTTTTTGCATAATTAAGAAATACCCATCGTCCTCCAAGAGTGGCTGAAAACAAAACAGTCCACCTCCTTCCCCCAGAGGACTAAAATCAGATCAGGTTACATGATTATAACAATTAGAAGGCTAAAGTACCTCTGTTGAACTGCGAGGAAGCAACTTTATAGGCTACTTTTACACTACCTTCAGAGTATGCCGCTTCATACTCTGTTCCCTTAATAGACGACCTCTTTAAAACGGTCCATTTAAATGCATTTCACTGAGTGGTCTTTGCAGTTAGCATTGCGTGGCTTCTTCTTCATGTTAGGCCACTTTAATAGCCCTTTTAAAGCTGGGGGGGGGTGATAGCAGGCTGTAATTGACCTCTGAGGAAGTCTAGAGACCACTGCTGGTGACAGCCATTGAGAGGTCAATACTACCTTTACCTCTGAGGAGTACAGAGCAGGGTTTGTTCCTTCGGTAGTCGGTACAGTACAGTTGCAGACAAGAGGCGTTATTGTAGGCTAGAAGTTAGCCAACCAAAAATGGTGGTTTATGCAAGTTCGTTACAATTTAGCCTCATAAGGGTGGTTGGGGGAATCATTCTTGGAGGTGGATCCAGATAGCAGACTAAGGCAGACCAGTCACCTGAAACCAGTTTCTCATTGGGTGTACACAAGCACACAGCAAGGATTTGAGGAATGCGCCCCAGGGCAGTGGGAACGGCAATCTGGAAGTGGTGTGAAAACAATGGAGCCGTCCAGTGCAGAGAGCAGAGCACGTAAACACACGCACACCATTCTAGTGAAGGAAGGCCAAACCTCCAAACTCTGGCAGGCCGTTTCAGGAAGGGTGTGTGTGTTCTCAAGTAGACTGGGAGTTGTGTGTTGCTTGGAATGGAGTTTGGAACTGAAGTAAACCCCTTGCTAACAAGCTGGAATGAGTCCGTACAGAGTTTTGGTGGAACAACATTATGGCTACATTGAGAGGGGTGACGGGTCGAGGACAGTGAGAGGTGGTGACGGGCCGGGGACAGTGAGAGGGGTGACGGGCCGGGGACAGTGAGAGGTGGTGACGGGCCGGGGACAGTGAGAGGTGGTGACGGGCCGGGGACAGTGAGAGATAGTGACGGGCCGGGGACAGTGAGAGGTGGTGACGGGCCGGGGACAGTGAGAGGTGGTGACGGGCCGGGGACAGTGAGAGGTAGTGACGGGCCGGGGACAGTGAGAGGTGGTGACGGGCCGGGGACAGTGAGAGGTGGTGACGGGCCGGGGACAGTGAGAGGGGTGACGGGCCGGGGACAGTGAGAGGTGGTGACGGGCCGGGGACAGTGAGAGGGGTGACGGGTCGGGGACAGTGAGAGGGGTGACGGGCCGGGGACAGTGTGAGGGGTGACGGGCCGGGGACAGTGTGAGGGGTGACGGGTCGGGGACAGTGAGAGGGGTGACGGGCCGGGGACAGTGAGAGGGGTGACGGGTCCGGGGACAGTGAGAGGGGTGACGGGTCAGGGGACAGTGAGAGGGTGATGGTCAGACCTTCAGAGTGTGTGTGTGTGTGTATGTCACCTTGAGCTGCTGTAGCCTCAGCCGCTCCTCCTCCATCTCCCTCTTGGCCCTCTCCTGTTCCTCCTGCAGACGACGCTTCTCCTGAGAGAGAAGGGAGAGAGCGAGAGAGAAAGGGAGAGCAAAGAGAGGGGGAGAGCAAGAGAGAGGAAGCAAGAGAGGGGGGAGAGCAAGAGAGAGGGGGAGAGCAAGAGAGAGGGGGAGAGCAAGAGAGAGGGGGAGAGAAAGAGAGGGGGAGAGAAAGAGAGGGGGAGAGAAAGAGAGAGAGAGGATGGAAGGGTGAGGGGGCCCGAGAGAGAGAGGATGGAGGGGTGAGGGGGCCCGAGAGAGAGAGGATGGAGGGGTGAGGGGGCACGAGAGAGAGAGGATGGAGGGGTGAGGGGGCCCGAGAGAGAGAGGTGGAATGATAAACAAAGAGGAAGAAAATAGAAACAGAGGGAGAATAAAGAGAAAACAGAAAGAAGAGGTGAAGATGTAAAAGAAAAGAGGAGAACACCTGGTCAAACCTGTCACACAGGAACCCTCACCATAGAGAGGTGGTCACCCTACAACAGTTACTGAGGGAGGCGGCCTGGTGCGACACACTGCACTATGGGTAAATTATTCAGTAGCTATGGGCAGACAGCGCAAGGAGCAGTGCTTAGTTTCCATGGGCCTGTATGTGTGGTTGTGTGTGTGTCAGGTGCTTGACTCACAGTGATCGCCTGCAGTCTCTGTTGGTACTTCTCTGCCTCGTCCATCTTAAATCTGTGTGACAAGAAGTTAAAGGTCACAGATATCATTTACCTTAGGAAGTAGTTAAAGTGCTGCTCTAGGAACAGTTTAGCCTTTAAGAGCACAATTACAATACAGTTATATGGACAGGTGGGGACCTGATCCTAGATCAGCACTCTGACCCTGAGATACCTGGAAGCCTTAGTTGTTTATCTGGACGTTTCTATCTAGCTTGTGTTGTTTCACATTACGTATCCCTTGTGACATGGCCTCAGGCATCACAAGGCAAGTGACTGTATAACTACATGTTTGTATCCTCACAGCTGACACACAGCGGGACAATATGACTAGCCTGACTCGGTACGTATGAACACAGCCTGGAGGATGTGCTGTACCCGCCAACCTTTATTATAGAGCCTTTGTTTCCTACAACGTAGAAACAGATCATATATGCCATTTAGCAGACGCTTTTATCCAAAGCCTGCATACATTTTACATACGGGTGGTCCCAGGAATTTAACCGACTATCCTGGCTTTTCAACCGCCATGCTCTACAAACTGATTTATAGAGGACCAGGAGATATATTTCTACTGTGTAGAAACAACAGTGATATTTCCTACTCCCCGAGGGAATACTGGAGACTAGACCCAACGCACACAAAATGATCAAGTCCACTAGAAAAACATGACAATCACTAGTTTATACCTGCGATCTGGTGTAAAAAGCAACCAATCCCCACCTACCCTTCATTCTTCTACACACAGTTCCCATCCTCTGCTCCAAGCCTTAGAAAACTCCCTGATACCTCCCTCAAACCCCAACCTCCCTGGTGTTTGGAGGCATTGGGGCTATGGACAGCTTTTAACCAGCTTATGAGCCTCCGTAGGGACTACGTCGGGTCTCATGGGGAGCCAGGAATAGCAGTGAGGAGATAAACAAACCGTCTTTGATGAGGAGCATTGTTGAGCTCCCTACAGACCGAGTCTGATAATTAGATACAATATGATGATACGCAGCAGAGAGAGGGAGAGAGAAAGTTGGAGAAAACTTGCACAGTGACTTCGTATTAGTCCAAGAGGAGTGGTGATTTCCTACATGCTTCTACGCCACATGAGGGCCAGTGTGTAACCGACACTCCTTCCAGACCAGGTCCCTACGCACTACACTGTTAACTCAATGACATTTACAAATCAAATTGTAAGTGTAGACTAACAGTGAAATGCTGACATACAGGTCCTTCCCAACAATGCAGAGAGAGAAATAATAACACAAGGAATAAATACACAATGAGTAACTATATATATAAATAAAACACAGACGAGGTACCAGTAACTGTTACTATGGCAACACTCTCAGACCCCCCCCCCCAAAGACATGAACTTCTAAGTATGTTCCAATCCCCCCCAACAAGTTCCCTAGAGAGTTCCCTAGAGAGTTCCCTAGAGAGCTCCCTAGAGAGCTCCCTAGAGAGCTCCCTAGAGAGCTCCCTAGAGAGCTCCCTAGAGAGCTCCCTAGAGAGTTCCCTAGAGAGTTCCCTAGAGAGTTCCCTAAGTTCAGTTCATCAACCAACTAGTTGAGATTGACAGAGAAAAGAGGCGCAGGCAGGATGGTTAGTCTGGAGGAGGAGCTGGTTCAGTGTGTGTGTGTGTGTGTGTGTGTGTGTGTGTGTGTGTGTGTGTGTGTGTGTCCGCTACAGTAGGTGGCTAACGTTTATTTGGTTGGCGTGGCTTCAGTGCAAACACTCTCAGAGCCTTGGTGTAAAACACACACAGTGTGTAAAAGGATGTATATTTGCCCTGTGGGGAGGCTACATGGTTTCTGCTAGCGTAGCGTTAGCACTCGCTGTGGGAACAGGTGGTTGTATAGCAGGGGCAGTAGCGTATCTTAATCACGATGGGCCCAGGTGCCCCAAAACAATTACGGGCCCCTACCACCACCCATATTTCCCTTAAAATGTCAATGATTTTGTTGGTACGGCTGTGTGCTAATATTACTAAGCATTGTAACAGCAGAGCAGAACCTAATCTAAGGGCACATTTGAAGCTGTTACCAGAAAAGCCACAATATAGAACAATATATTCAGCACAAATACAAACAAAACAAATCATTAAAATAACTTTTATCTGCAAATAATAGGCAATAGCCTATATTATAAAACATAAGTATATAGATCAATCTCTTGACAGAAACACAGCTAATGACCCAGTACATGTTCGCTGAAGTTGCGCACGGCGGCAAAACTGACATACCGCTATTTCAAATGATCTGCCTCCTGCAGAGGCCGATAGCAAAAACAGCAGCAAATCAATCAAGAGGAGTATTCAAACAGATGTCTTAAATGGCAGCATGTCTCTTAACAGTATATGATACGCATGTGCTTACTAATGATTCATATAGCCGAGTTAAACGTATAGGCTATGATGACAATGAAATGGCTCAGTGGCCGTGCACCAGAACACGGTTTCCTAAGACAGATCGTGCATAGTCGTAGATTGACAACCAATGTAGATGAATCTCAATAAATCTGGATTTAAATAGGCTGTCTGGGCAGCCTGCCCTGTAGAAAATATAAGCTTACTCACTCATTTGATTGACATGCGACGGGCCTTGCGCTCTGCGAAGTCATTGACTAAGGCATTTAAATCCATGGTGCCCTGGTGATTTCAACAGACAGAACAGCCAACCCACTCAGTCTCTCCTGTCCCATGCTGCTCCTCAGGTATGATTGAATTATTTTCAGTTTGGAAAAGGAGCGCTCGGCACTGGCTACCATTACAGGCAGAGTCATGAAAAGGAGCATCGCTGTAACTACTTCCCAAAATGTGACTGAATTGTAGTGCACAATCCTGACCAGGTCTCTCAGCGTAGTGTGCTTGGCTATTTCCTTCTTACAAATAGGCCCTGATAGAGAGTAATTGGCCAGGGAAGCTTGCTGATACATCTTTGCTGTGATGTTCAGCCAGTCATGCCTGAGGTCTCGTAGAGCGCATCATCATCTGCGTTGGCCAAGGTCGTGGGATGGATGGATGGAGTCAAACAGACTCGACGTTGCCCGCAGACTTTTAAATCTGTTTGACAGCTGGTGGATAACGATGTCAATCTTTGCATTAAAGTTGTTGACTCTAAAACGACTCTCCCCAGAAGACAGTCGCTCGTCCTCGCATAGCACATCAAAATGACACCTCGCCTTCCTCCGAGGAGTGTCTTGAAATGCGTTCTGAGCTCCACGTTTGTCGGCAAGGGTCTTAGCAGCGACTTTGGCATTCACAGAATCCTGTAGGAATCCGGACAGGACCTCTATAATGTCATTGAGTGGGATGACTGCCCTGTGCAAGTCTGCGTCTTCGGCCTGTAGCATTTTGGAGACGACGTTCACATTTTCTAAACCTTAGGTCTGCAGACTAAAACCATTTTCTAAACCTTAGGTCTGCAGACTAAAACCATTTTCTAAACCTTAGGTCTGCAGACTAAAACCATTTTCTAAACCTTAGGTCTGCAGACTAAAAACCATTTTCTAAAAACCTTAGGTCTGCAGACTAAAACCATTTTCTAAACCTTAGGTCTGCAGACTAAACCTTAGGTCTGCAGACTAAAACCATTTTCTAAACCTTAGGTCTGCAGACTAAAACCATTTTCTAAACCTTAGGTCTGCAGACTAAAACCATTTTCTAAACCATTTTCTAAACCTTAGGTCTGCAGACTAAAACCATTTTCTAAACCTTAGGTCTGCAGACTAAAACCATTTTCTAAACCTTAGGTCTGCAGACTAAAACCATTTTCTAAACCTTAGGTCTGCAGACTAAAACCATTTTCTAAACCTTAGGTCTGCAGACTAAAACCATTTTCTAAACCTTAGGTCTGCAGACTAAAACCATTTTCTAAACCTTAGGTCTGCAGACTAAAACCATTTTCTAAACCTTAGGTCTGGAGACTAAGACCATTTTCTAAACCTTAGGTCTGCAGATTTTCTAAACCTTAGGTCTGCAGACTAAAACCATTTTCTAAACCTTAGGTCTGCAGACTAAAACCATTTTCTAAACCTTAGGTCTGCAGACTAAAACCATTTTCTAAACCTTAGGTCTGCAGACTAAAACCATTTTCTAAACCTTAGGTCTGCAGACTAAAACCATTTTAAACCTTAGGTCTGCAGGTCTAAAACCATTTTCTAAACCTTAGGTCTGCAGACTAAAACCATTTTCTAAACCTTAGGTCTGCAGACTAAAACCATTTTCTAAACCTTAGGTCTGCAGACTAAAACCATTTTCTAAACCTTAGGTCTGCAGACTAAAACCATTTTCTAAACCTTAGGTCTGCAGACTAAAACCATTTTCTAAACCTTAGGTCTGCAGACTAAAACCATTTTCTAAACCTTAGGTCTGCAGACTAAAACCATTTTCTAAACCTTAGGTCTGCAGACTAAAACCATTTTCTAAACCTTAGGTCTGCAGACTAAAACCATTTTCTAAACCTTGCAGACTAAAGGTCTGCAGACTAAAACCATTTTCTAAACCTTAGGTCTGCAGACTAAAACCATTTTCTAAACCTTAGGTCTGCAGACTAAAACCATTTTCTAAACCTTAGGTCTGCAGACTAAAACCATTTTCTAAACCTTAGGTCTGCAGACTAAAACATTTTCTAAACCTTAGGTCTCTAAACCTTAGGTCTGCAGACTAAAACCATTTTCTAAACCTTAGGTCTGCAGACTAAAACCATTTTCTAAACCTTAGGTCTGGAGACTAAAACCATTTTCTAAACCTTAGGTCTGCAGACTAAAACCATTTTCTAAACCTTAGGTCTGCAGACTAAAACCATTTTCTAAACCTTAGGTCTGCAGACTAAAACCATTTTCTAAACCATTTTCTAAACCTTAGGTCTGCAGACTAAAACCATTTTCTAAACCTTAGGTCTGCAGACTAAAACCATTTTCTAAACCTTAGGTCTGGAGACTAAAACCATTTTCTAAACCTTAGGTCTGGAGACTAAAACCATTTTCTAAACCTTAGGTCTGGAGACTAAAACCATTTTCTAAACCTTAGGTCTGGAGACTAAAACCATTTTCTTTTTCAGTGCTGCTGCATCATCCCTCTCATCCTTCTTGTTACAACAGCACCGTCTCGGTGAGGGCCGTCATCACGTTCTCATATCTGTATCTCTGGGCGTCAAGGGACTCGTATCTAGATGACTGTGTCCCACCCGCTGGTCGTTTTAGAGTTGCATTGTCTTTTCTGATGCAAAATCAAATACCACTCAACACTTACCATCTCTTTATGCTATGCCCGAAGACGTTGTATAACAGTTCAACAGTATCATAAACTGTTTCATCTCTGGCACATTTTTGACAGAGTTGTTGAGAGTCAGGTTAAGATTGTGCATTGCGCAATGCACATAAACAGCAAGCGGCTCTTTATCTGATATTCTGGCCGGCACACGCCGGATAGACCCGGCTCATGTTAGCAGCTCCATCATACCCCTGCCCACGCCATTTTGAAATATCCAGCCCATTATCCTCTATGCTGCCCAGGATTTTATGTCGAGTCTCCAGAAATCCCAAAAACAACTGTGATGGTCTGATCTGTGGTGACATTATTTACATCCCTTATCAATCTCACATAGCGATGAACTTTGAACTTGTCCATAATAGAAAGAAAAGAAAAAATGGGTCTCCCTGAATGTCACACTTCACTCGCTCGGCGAAAATTTAAATCAGCTCATTTTGGATTTGAGGACTGGGATAGTTAACGGACCATGAGGTAGTTAACGGATGACAGCAGTTCAATTATACTGAGAAAATTCCCACTGTTGGCTTTGCCTCAGCTTTTCACAGTGCCCTCTGAACGCCAAAGTTACATGATGCAAGCGTGAAGGTTACATTAATAGGATAGGCGTCCCGCTAGCGGCGCACCTCGACAACATCCGGTGGAATTGCAGAGCGCGAAATTCAAATGACAGAAATATTTAACATTCATGAAAATACAAGTGTTATACATCAAAATAAAGATTAACATCTTGTTAATCCAGGCTTTACGGCGAAAGCATACCATGCAATTATCTGAGGACAGCGCCCCGCTTACAAAAGCATACAAACATTTTCAAGCAATTTGGGCAACTCAGTCATCCAAACTTACGAATACTGCACCCCATCCTAAAAAAGTTAACTATGCGCTGCAACACCTGTCGCCAGAAATGTGCTGCGTTACGCACGCCTTTCTCCATTTCTGCGTCAAAAAGGTGCCATTGAGCTTCCACTGCTCATATACCAAACCGGCACCCATGTGAATCTGGGATGTCTCATGACATGCTATTTTGGATGTTAGATGGCACCAATCTCTCACCCCATTCACACTCGCATCAGAGAAGAAAGGGGCATTCCAATCTCCGAACAGCCAGCAAGGATCACAATACGCGCAATCTAGCTGAATAACATAGCCATGTAAGTGGTCATTTGATTCCAGCCTTGGTTGTAGTGGTGTAGTATGACTTGGAAAAACACCGCCTTTCGTCATCTCTTGGGAATGGGCCAGTAGGTTTACACGAGCCTAATGCAATAACGTGCCATTTAACTTTTGCATCCACATTTGTTGCATAATGCATAAAAAGGCCATCTGTCCCACTTCCACAGCCGCCACGATTCTAGCCTCGCCCTGCTCCTCTTCCTCCACGCCCGGGGATAGCTTGTCCGGCCTGGCTTGTGCTCAGGGTCGTATCCTCCGATATCTGACAACCCGTATCCTCCTCTGTCAAAGCTGCTTCTTCTGGCACGATGGAACAGCTTGGCCTTGGCTCACTTGACCCGCTAAAAGCTGCTGCTGGCGATGAGAAACCTACATCCTCTTCTGGTCCCGTTATATTGCTTGTGCTAGTAAACGGCTGCACTTGAACTGCATCTGAAAAATGAAACTAATTTTGATACCTCCTTTGCCTTCTCATTTTTGGTCTTTTTGGGCTCCACTTTTTAAATCCATAATTTTGTATTCTCGACTTTCTCTCTTTACTCATTTTTACGGCCGATGACAGAAACAACAACGCTTTGGAGAGTATTTGCACAATGAATCCCAGAATGCATTTCATTATCTTAACATGGCATTGAAACTATTAAATAATATGATTTATTTAGCAAGTTAATTGGATTTATTGTCATCAATACACTAAAATATCACGCTGACGTATGTAGTGGCCCAAAAAAAACATTTTGTTGGTGAAACCATCAGTGGGATCATTTATCATATAGCCTACGTTAAAGAAAGATCCTCTCTTTAAATGGTAGACGTGATGGACCCGTGTCAACAATTAATACTTGGGCACGGTGGGGCGGTGTTCAAATTACATAGGGGGCCCGCAGCTCCAGGCCCGGGTACGTAGTGGGACGTGATGTGACCACATGTCGGTCTCTCACAGACACACGGTTACTCAGCAGTAATAGAAGGTTGTGGACGTGTCGTGCACAAGTACACATTGAGGTGGACGTGTTGGGGGTTGTGTCAAACTCACATGAGGGGTTTCTAGTCAAGTCTCAGATCAAATGATGAGGGTCAGGTTGGGAAAAGGCTAAATCAGTCCATACGGTGACATCACCGTGGCGATCAAACAGAGTTCAGCCACGCACACTGACACAATTACCCCCGTGTTGCCGTCGGCGACCGACGCAGCACGACACACTTCAAAGCAATGACTGTTTCTGCTACATTTCCTCCTGACATTTGGAGTTAGAGGGGGACAGAGACCAGGCTGACCCTGTGAGGTTCAAACAGGAAACACACACACACACACCCTTTGTCCATTAGCACAGGTAGAGGTTGTACTTGCTAGTGGAGCATGTCAACACTACCTCAATTAGCGCAGTAATGTTAAGTAAATGTGCGTGTATGGCTTCATTTACATGCATGATGGTTTTAGGGTGCAGACAACAGTTGTACAGTAGTGGCTAAAGCATAAACAGACTGGTATCCTATCCAGGCTATTCCACTAGTACCCCATGGTTCTGATCTGTACCTAGTAAGCTACTACGAAGGCGTCATGCTATGGGATAAGACAATGGTTTACACTACACCGGAGGTCGTACTGGAGCAATACACATTGCACTGAAGGTTGGGTCATATGGGAGTGAAGATGAGATCGTAAAAGTGCTCACATGTTGCCATGGAGACAGAGTTAATCCAATCTAGAGTGTGAATAAGTATATTTTAAGTCTGAGCGGCCCGAGGAAGTATTTTACTTTCCGAGAGGACTTCAACAAATCAGAATTATCTGGGCTCTACGCCCCTAGCCTCTGGGAGGAAGTGCAACTGTGCTCGACTAGCCTTGACTGGCTACCTCTTGTCGACAGAAAGGAAGTCCGGTCTGGTGTGTGAATGTGAGAGAGATGTGTTGTGGGGATAAGGTGGTGTGTGTGTCTGTGGGGTGGGGGTGGGGTGGACAGGCTTCAGCATTCAGCATCCAACACAACAAGACAGCCTTTCAAAGGATGCCGAATAGCACCACGGGCCCAACAAATAAAAATAAAGAATCGAGGCTTCTTCCTCTGTCTATCAGTGTCAGACACATTGCCACAGTCCAAGGCCATTGGAAACTGGCATCGCATCTCTCTCTGTGTGTTTGGGAAGAGGGAAAGAACACACACCAGTAAGTGTCCTCCATACGATTGGCGACGAGCCATCCAATCACAAACACCCAGACCTCACACACATCCCCTGCTGTTGTTATTGGCTGCCAGTCAGGAGTTGATTGAAATAGACCCCACCAATCATAACATAGAGTTCCTGGAAAGAGTCCTCATTCTTTATGTGTGTGAGAAAATAATCAAAGGCAATTCCTCTGTGTGTGTGTGTGTGTGTGTGTACACTCAATCATAGAGTCTGTAGCTTGAGGGGGCGATTTGATGCAAAGTGATTTTTCATCACCCATAGATTTTCAGTTCCTCACAGAGGGTCAGTCTGGTAGAGAAATCCTCTTTGTCATGGTTGTGCTGCTGGTTTAGATACAGACACCAACCTAGGAGGAGCCAGATAAATCAATCATAGTGTTGCGAGTGTGTGTGAGAGAGATGAGAAGAGTGTGTACGTGACCGAGTGTGTCTGATATACAGTACAAGTCAAATTTGGACACCTACTCATTCAAGGGTTTTTCTTTAATTTTACTATTTTCTACATTGTATGACATAACACATATGGAATCATGTAGTACGCAAAAAAAAGTTACATTTAAGTAGCCACCCTTTGCCTTAATGACAGCTTTGCAAACTCTTGGCACTCTCTCAACCAGCTTCATGAGGTTGTCACCTGGAATGCATTTCAATTAACAGATGTGCCATGTTAAATTGTATTTTGTGGAATTTATTTCCTTCTTAATATGTTTGAGCCAATCAGTTGTGATGTGACAAGGTACAAGGTAGGGGTAGTATACAGAAGATATATGGACTTGGTCTTTTACCAAATAAGGCTTATGGCAAGAACAGCTCAAATAAGCAAAGAAACAAGAGTCCATCATTACTTTAAGATAAGGTCAGTCAACACAGAACATTTCAAGAACTTTGAAAAAAACAAAAACAATCAAGCGCTATGATGAAACTGGCTCTCATGAGGACCACCACAGTAGTGGAAGACCCAGAGTTACCTCTGCTGCAGAGGATAAATTCATTGGAGTTACCAGCCTCAGATATTGCAGCCCAAATAAATGCTTCACAGCTCAAGTAACAGACACATCTCAACATCAACTGTTCAGAAGAGACGGCGTAAATCAGGCCTTCATGGTCAAATTGCTGCAAAGAAACCACTAAAAAGGACACCAATAAGAAGAGACCTGCTTGGGCCAAGAAACACGGGCAATGGTAATCTGTCAAATTTGAGATTTTTAGTTCCAACCACCGTGTCTTTGTGAGACGCAGAGTAGGTGAACGGGTGATCTCTGCACGTGAAGCATGGAGAAGGTGGTGTGATGGTGCTTTGCTGGTGACACTGTCAGTGATTTATTTAGAATTCAAGGCACAATTAACCAGCATGGCTACCACAGCATTCTGCAGAGATACACCATCCCACCTGGTTTGCGCTTAGTTGGACTGTCATTTGTTTTTCAACAAGACTATGACCCCAAAAACACACCTCCAGGCTGTGTAAGGGCAATTTGACCAAGAAGGAGAGTGATGAGTGCTGCATCAGATGACCTGGCCTCCACAAATCACCCGAACTCAACCCAATTGAGATGGTTTGGGATGAGATGGACTGCAGAGTGAAGAAAAAGCAGCCAACAAGTGCTCAGCATTTTGGGAACTCCTTCAAGATGGTTGGAAAAGCATTCCAGGTGAAGCTGGTTGAGAGAATGTCAAGTGTGCAAAGTTGTCATCAAGGCAAAGGGTGGCTAATTTGAAGAAACTAAAATATATTTGATTTGTTTAACACTTTTTTGGTTACTACATGTATTTCATAGTTGATGTCTTCACTATTATTCCACAAAGTATAAAACAGTAAAAATAAAGAAAAACCCCTGAACGAGTAGGTGTGTCCAAACTTATGACTGACACTTTATATATATATATTGTGTGTGTGATGACAGGAATCTATGGTGTTTGCTTGGGCCAGACCCAACAGCACACTGCCCACTATAATGTCTTTGTGACAGGCTGGGTCAGGGGAATGAAAACACTGCATTCCTATTGAGCGGTGTTTGTATGTATGTGTATGCTGCAATAGCAGCCCAGTGTCAACAGTGAACAGACTGGGAGTGTGGCAGGGATCACCAAAGAAAACTACAGATCACTATTCTTAGTCATTTATCAAGTTACTCCACATAACAAATGTCTGGTGGATTTAATGACTTCCTACACACACACGATTATTTCAGTATTGCATCATTATCTGCAACGGTGCTTGGAGTGCACAGTAATGTCATTATACAGTACATGACAAATAACATGTAGGTTTGTGTGGGATGTTTCCTCCTCTTCACAGTGTTGGGCTGTAAGGAGTCTCAGCCCAGGGTGCATCAATGCCCCCTCTGTCAGGTGATCCTTTGAGTACCGCGCACACACACACACACACACACAATAATGTCTCTGTTTGTCCAGGGGCCGGGCTTCTCCTCCTCCACCGCGCTGCTCTCTGCAATATCCTCCACTGGTGCAGTGGAAACTAAGGTACAACACACACACACACCATCCCTTCGCTCACTGCCTACCTGATCCCTCAACCCTGGAGGCAGCTCTCTAAGCCTGGCCTACTGAACACTTCTCTGAGGGGAATTACCAGCTGAACTATCTGAGCTACACTGGCAACCCATTGCCTACACAGTGCACTACTTTTGACCAGAGCTCTATGGGCCTGGGTCAAAAGTAGTGTACTACGTAGGGAATAGGGTGCCATTGGGACGCATCCAGTGAATTGAGGGGAGTTAAAAGGATAAAGTACCAGACAACAAAAAAAAGTGTAACTTTTGCCATTGATCAGGCAGAGAGCTGAGGGTTCTATGTAGTTGGAGAGTAAAGCCATGCTGACTGTCTAAGACTAAGCCATGAGAGAGAGAACAAGAGATGAGAGGACAACAACATTCTACTGAGACGGAGCAGGACACGACATGCTGTTGAAACACTGATATGTCTGTGAGATTGTGTGTGTGTGGCTTATTTGAGTTATTCATAAGCCCTCATATGTCAGGCTCTATATCTTCAGGAAATGTGGGAGTGTGTGTATATATAGAGGTGAGACAGGGGTGAAAGGTCAGCATGTAGGTCTCGTATCTAGAACCACTGTTTAAACACAACCTGACAGGTAACACAAATCCCACCACACACACGCGAGGTGAAGCACCAGTTGATTGACATAACCAGGAGAGGGGGAGGAGTCAGATAGAGGAGGAGTCAGAGACAGAACTGCTGGGTACATTATTATTTATTTCTTTTAAAGGTTCTTACACGTTTGCTTTGGCAAAATGTTTGACTTTGTAAGTTGCTACACTTTCCATATCAATAAACTTTGTTTCTTGAATTTAATTGAAAGTGTCAGAGAGAAACAGAGTGAGCAAGGGAGAGAGAGAGAGCGATCGAGCACGAGAGAGAATAAGATCAAGAGACTAACAGGGGCCCAGGTTGAGACACCTGTTCTGACAAGACACCCCGGGCTGCCTCACAGCACAAACATGTCACACACACACGATTTCCAATTGTCGCCAGAGACGTGTTTCAGAGAACTGACATCCCTACTTATTATCCCCTTTGTCATCACTGACTCCATTAGTTATAGCACAAAATGACATGTCAAACCAGCTCGTTGAATATACACAGGGCCACGTGTATTCTCTCTCTCACACACACGCGCAAAATACAAACAAGCCTAATACAAACAAGCCTAACACACCTAAACCTAGCTGCTCACACAGACAATAGGATATGATATTGTATGGTTCTGTCATTTGACCTAATTTTGATCAAACTATTTTGGGCTGTTCTGTAATGAGAATACTGAGTCACCTCCGCCTAACATTGTCTGGGTGCAGCAGCAGCAGCAGTCTCATCCCAGCTCTGAGAGGTGTGACATGTAATGGCTTGCTTCAGTACTTTCCCCTGTTTTGTCTCTCTGTGTGTGTGTGTGTGTGTGTGTGTGTGTGTAAAGGATTATAGCGCGTGTGTGTGTGTGTGTGTGTGTGTGTGTGTGTGTGTGTGTGTGTGTGTGTGTGTATAAAGGATTATAGCACGTGTGTGTGTGTTTGTGTGCGTGTGTGTGTGTGTGTGTGCCTGCATGTATGCATATCTGTGTAACTCTGAAACAGGTTTGGAGAAAGGTATCCAGGACTGGTGTAATCTGGTCTCTGTTCATCTCCACTGTTATTATTGGGTGAAGACCAGGAGCTGTGTTTGCCTTGGGGCCTAGCAGCTAAGCTGACGTGTCTAAGCTAAGTTAACAGAGAAAGCAAATCTAAACTGAAGGACCCATTTCAGACAGGTCACAGTGACTCCTTACCCTACTTCTGATACAGAGACAAAGTCCTAGAATAGATGTGCTCCATCTGTAGGCAGACAGACAACCGCTATAATGTTTAACGTCAACATTCCTCATTATCACCCAGGACAAACATTTTCCGTTTGGAATGGGACAGTGTTTGTCCGGTTGGAATGGGACAGTGTTTGTCCGGTTGGAATGGGACAGTGTTTGTCCGGTTGGAATGGGACAGTGTTTGTCCGGTTGGAATGGGACTGTGTTTGTCCGGTTGGAATGGGACTGTGTTTGTCCGGTTAGAATGGGACAGTATTTGTCCGGTTGGAATGGGACAGTGTTTGTCCGGTTGGAATGGGACAGTGTTTGTCCGGTTGGAATGGGACAGTGTTTGTCCGGTTGGAATGGGACAGTGTTTGTCCGGTTGGAATGGGACAGTGTTTGTCCGGTTGGAATGGGACAGTGTTTGTCCGGTTGGAATGGGACAGTGTTTGTCCGGTTGGAATGGGACAGTGTTTGTCCGGTTGGAATGGGACAGTGTTTGTCCGGTTGGAATGGGACAGTGTTTGTCGGTTGGAATGGGACAGTGTTTGTCCGGTTGGAATGGGACTGTGTTTGTCCGGTTGGAATGGGACTGTGTTTTCCGGTTAGAATGGGACAGTCCCATTTGACAAACACAGTCCCATTCCAACCGGACAAAACGGACAAACACTGTCCCATTCCAACCGGACAAACACAGTCCCATTCCAACCGGACAAACACAGTCCCATTCCAACCGGACAAACACAGTCCCATTCCAACCGGACAAACACAGTCCCATTCCAACCGGACAAACACAGTCCCATTCCAACCGGACAAACACAGTCCCATTCCAACCGGACAAACACTGTCCCATTCCAACCGGACAAACACTGTCCCATTCCAACCGGACAAACACTGTCCCATTCCAACCGGACAAACACTGTCCCATTCCAACCGGACAAACACTGTCCCATTCCAACCGGACAAACATAGTCCCATTCCAACCAGACTAACATAGTCCCATTCCAACCAGACTAACATAGTCCCATTCCAACCAGACTAACATAGTCCCATTCCAACCCACTGGAGGAGGAAATTAGAGACACTACATCACCCATCTTCTGTGGGATTGTTAATCAGAAAATATGGGTGATTGGATCAATATAAGGATATCAAACAAACAGTGGGATTTAGAGCACGGTATCCCTTCAAAGGCCAACGTCGGGTTTTGACTCTCGGCCAACGTATGCTTGCCATCTGGGGCTGTGATTCACCAGCAGGTTGTGATTCACTAGCATGTCTTTATGAGTCTAGCCATGTTGACAAAGCCTTGGGAATCTAAGGGGAGTACACGTTGCCTAAGCGATGTCTCTGGTATGCAGACATACCATGGTATCCCACACTGTCACCTCCTGACCCTGGTGTACTGGTGACCCAGCTCACAGTGCTGAGGAACTAAGAGTGACCTTTGACCTCAGTTTATGTCAAATCACCCACCTGATCTGGTCTGAGTGGAACCGTTTAAATCTGAGTTACCATGTTATTAACTGTCAAGTAGGCTACCCAACTGACCTAAGCAAACTCCTCAGGGTGGTGGGCGTGGCCTAAGCAAACATCCCGGGGGTGGTGGGTGTGGCCTAAGCAACCGGAAGCAAACAGATACCATATATTAGACCAATGACGTCAGGTTGCACCCCCAGACATCCAAACATGGCAGTTGCATTGGTATTTCACACTGCTTGCACAGATTAAGTGTGCCCGGCCACGGGAGCACATATCTAACAAACAGTAGGTGATCATGCAAATAGTATTCAAAGGAGACTCCAAAATAAGAGTCCTTATCACGATGAGCAAACTATCAGCTAATGTTGTACAATGTAGTGAATGATTCTATTGTAGACATGAGACCATACCAACGAAACTGACTCAAAGCCAAAAAGGAGGCTTAGGTTAGTCCACACCCATAGGACAAGTCAGCCCTTTCACACCATGGCAACCTCTTGGCGTCATGACAACCTGCGGGCAGCTGAAATGCCCATTGATCAAAAACCTCATTCACAAACCAGGCTCCTCTACCTTAGACTGAGTAAGCACACTGCTTTCTCTCTCACACACACACACTGCAGTAAAAAGCAGTCTCAACAGCTACTATCATTGTTAGATAGCAAAGACAGTTAAGGTTAGATAAACATTGTGACAACTTTAAATTAGCCTCTCGTCCCTGTCATAAATTAGGTGCCTGGCATAGCTTCCTTAACTAGGGTCTCAGGTAAATCTACTACTACTACCACGATAAAATGTGCAAAGTTTGGTAACAGAATTACAGTTTGTACCACACAAACCGTACTTCTGTTACCAAAATTTGATTCGGCACTATTCAAGAGAATGTGTTTTTGTATTTATTTCTGTGGAAATTGTTCAAAGTAGTCATTGTGCATAGATATGCTATATGATTTCTCTAACTTTGCAATCATTGGTTTTTGTTTGGCATACATTTTAAAGTGAAAAACCTGAGTCAGCGTAATTCGGGTATCTTGGACTTGCCCTACCACTTCCACACACACCAGTTTCATGGGTTGCTCGCTATGATGAAGGGCTAGGTAATTACTAAGAGCTAAACAGCTGACTTTATCATGTCAGAATAGGCCCTATTTCCTTGTTTATACTATCACCCCCAGACCATTACCTCGACATCAATAATACATGATTTAAAGTGTCACATAATTGTCTTGGTGTTGTATGTGGTCTGTAGTGATGCCATGTCAGCAGGCGTGGAGGAGGGGTTTGTACTGTGGGGATAAGAGAAAGAGAACTTTTCAAAAAGAGACTTTTTTTTTTTTTTGTCGGGTCACTGTCGGATGATTCTAGACCGTGGAGACACATAAAATGTAAACTGTACCTTCTCCAGGTCACACTACCTTCCCGGACACAGTCAAGACACTGACAAACAAAAAGATTCCCACTTACACATACCACAAACACCTTGGGAGCCTCTAAGATCAGGTACGAAAGACTGACATCACAGATGAGACAGATCACTGGAGTTGTGTACTATAGTGTAGAGGGCATGAGATCTCTGCTACAGTACTTCTAATGGTAATAATTAGTCAGTGTCATGTACAGGAACTGTTATGTTGTGCAAGTGAGCAGAACTGAACCGGCGAGAAGGAATGAAAGAGAGAAATAGACAACGATAGAGGAATTGGAAGAAACAGACAACGATAGAGGAATTGAAAGAGAGAGAGACAGTAAAATAGAAACAAAGAGGTAGAGAAAAAGAGGCATATATAGAAACAGAAAGAGAGAAAGACATTTAAATAGAGGGGAACATTGTATTAGAGAGAGAAACAGAGAGAAAGAGGGGTAGCGTAGTCACTGCAGGGCAGTGTGTGAGGCATTGAGGAATTTCCCTCCAGCAGACTCGTCATCCATCACCCAGGGGAGAGAGAGATCTCATCACTCCATCTCTCCCTTCACCATGATTTATCTCTCTGTTTTTATCTCCCTCGGTCTTGTCAGTGTGACACTCGCTCTCCTCAGCAGGATAGCAGAGATAAAAATCCAACTGATGTGGTTACGCTTAATTCACAGTTTCATCTTTCTTTTGCACCCCTCCTCTCTCCCCCAACAATCTCACACACACATACACCAATATATTTCACACATACTGTATGTATACTGTATGTATATATACTGTATCTACACTGCTCAAAAAAATAAAGGGAACACTAAAATAACACATCCTAGATCTGAATGAATTAAATATTCTTATTAAATACTTTTTCCTTTACATAGTTGAATGTGCTGACAACAAAATCACACAAAAATTATCAATGGAAATCAAATTCATCAACCCATGGAGGTCTGGATTTGGAGTCACACTCAAAATTAAAGTGGAAAACCACACTACAGGCTGATCCAACTTTGACGTAATGTCCTTAAAACAAGTCAAAATGAGGCTCAGTAGTGCGTGTGGCCTCCACGTGCCTGTATGACCTCCCTACAACGCCTGGGCATGCTCCTGATGAGGTGGCGGATGGTCTCCTGAGGGATCTCCTCCCAGACAATGCCACAGATGTCCCAAGTTTTGAGGAAGTGTACAATTGTCATGCTGACTGCACGAAAGTCCCCCAGAGCTGTTGTCAGATAAATTAACAGAAAATGATCTACCATAAACTGCCTCCGTTGTTTTAGAGAATTTGGCAGTACGTCCAACCAGCCTCAGAACACCAGACCACGTGTATGACGTTGTGTGGGCACAGGTGCACCCCAGCACAAGTTGCACGACGCCATACACGTGGTCTGCGGTTGTGAGGCTGGTTGGACGTACTGCCAAATTCTCTAAAAACAACATTGGAGGCAGTTTATGGTAGAGAAATGAACAGAAAATTATCTGACAACAGCTCTGGGGGACATTCCTGCAGTCAGCATGACAATTGTACACTTCCTCAAAACTTGGGACATCTGTGGCATTGTGTTGTGTGACAACTGCACAATTTAGTGGCCTTTTATTGTCCCCAGCACAAGGTGCACCTGTGTAATGATCATGCCATTTAATCAGCTTCTTCATATGCCACACCTGTCAGGTGGATGGATTATCTTGGCAAAGGAGAAATGCTCATTAACAGGGATGGAGAAAAAAAATGCACAAAATGTGAGAGAAATAATATTTTTGTGCGTATGGAACATTTCTGGAAACTTATTTCAGATTATGAAACATGGGACCAACACTTTACATGTTGAATTTGCACACCCACACACACACTCAGTGGCCAGTTTATTAGGTACACCCATCTAGTACCATGTCAGACCCACTCCAGAACAGACTATTCTTCGAGGCATGGAAATGTTACTCAATTGGTATCAAAGGACCTAACGTGTGCCAGGAACACCTTCCCCACACCATTACACTAACGCCTGTACCTCTGACACCAGTCAGGGTGGGGCCATGGACTCATGCTGCTTATGCCAAATCCTGACTGCCATCAGCATGACGCATCAGAAACCAGGATTCGTCAATTCAGGAATTGTTTTTCAACTCAATTGTCCATTGTTGATGATCGTGTGCCCACTGGAGCCACTTTGTCTTGTTTTTAGCTAATAGGAGTGGAACCCGGTGTGGGTCATCTGCTGCAATAGTCAAATCCGTGACAAGCACTGACGAGTTCCGAGATGCCGTTCTGCTCCGTTATTTGCCCGTTTGTGGCCCGTCAGTTAGCTTACGCGATTCTTGCCATTCTCATTCGACCTCTCATCAAGGACCTGTTTTCGCCCACAGGACTGCCGTTGACTGAATGTTTTTTCACACCATTCTCTGTAAACCCTAGACACAGCTATGTGTGACAATCCCAGGAGGCTGGAACTGGCGCACTGGCACCAGCAATCACACCACACTCAGTCGCTTAAGTGACTTGTTTTGCCCATTTCAACGTTCAATTCGGAAAGTAACTGAATGCCTCGATGCCTGTCTGCCTGCTTATATAGCGAGCCATTGCCACATGGCTCAGTAGTTGTAGGAGCGAACCAATTTCATGAACGTGGTGGTGTGCCTAATAATATATCAAACAAATATGTAAATAACTTACTTAATCTAATAGTGCACTGCGTTACATTTTACACAAACCAACCACACACACAGGCATCAGAGAGAAAGACTTCAGTCAAAGGCGAACACAGATGGTTTAAAGCAGAACGACCAGTTCGATGTCTCTGAACCCTGTCTGGTTCACGTTCACTCAGCCTGGTCTCATAGACTAGACGCAACATAGTAAATGTAAATCTGAGACACCTCAAATTAGTATAATATGTTAAGTTTAGTATGGTTAAATAAGACAGATGGTTACTCAAGGTAAAAATGAAAAGAAGGTCTATAACGTGAACGTCTAGCAACCCAAAGTGTGAGTGTTTGAATCTCATCACGGACAACTTTAGCATTTTAGAAACTGTTTACCTACTTACTACTGTTTAGCCTTAAACCCTAGCCTATCTAACGTTAGTCAGGTAGCTAACATTAGCCACAACAAATTGGAATTATTAACATATATGTGTAGCAAATTCGTAACATATTTTATTTATTTTTATTTAATTTCACCTTTATTTAACCAGGTACGCCAGTTGAGAACAAGTTAATTTACAACTGCAACCTGGCCAAGATAAAGCAAAGCAGTGCGACAAAAACAACACAGAGTTACACATCAACAAACGTACAATCAATAACACAATAGAAAAATCAATGTACAGTGTGTGCAAATGTAGAAGAGTAGGGAGGTAAGGCAATAAATAGGCCATGGAGGTGAAATAATTACAATTTAGCATTAACACTGGAGTGATAGATGTGCAGATGATGATGTGCAAGTAGAGATACTGGGGTGCAAAAGAGCAAGAGGATAAGTAACAATATGGGGATGAGGTAGTTGGGTGTGTTATTTACAGATTGGCTATGTACAGGTACAGTGATCGGTAAGCTGCTCTGACAGCTGATGCTTAAAGTTGGAGAGGGAGATATAAGACTCCAGCTTCAGTGAGTCATTGGAAGCAGAAAACTGGAAAGAAAGGCGGCCAAAGTAAGTGTTGGCTTTGGGGATGACCAGTGAAATATACCTGCTGGAGCTCATGCTACTGTTGCTATGGTGACCAGTGAACTGAGAAAAGGCGGGGCTTTACCTAGCAAAGACTTATAGATGATCTGGAGCCATACGATATGGATGATGACATTCACAAACATATACACCATACGAAACATCTGAATAAGTGAAGTATTTCAAATTTACATCCAAAATAATACAACATGATCTGAGACCAGGCAGGTTCACTAGATACCAAACGGAAGAAAAACGGATGAAACGGAGTAACTACCTGAAATTGTCCATTAAGAAACATTTGTTTTTCCATTTTCTGTTGCAAAACAGAAAGCTACAATGTGCAGTAATATGCCCCTGGTTATAGGGACTTAAAGAGTGAACTGAACACCATACTACTTCCTAGAAACAAAATGAGTCAGGGGTTCAATTATGTTCACGACACCCTCGGGCTAGCACACACACAGTTAGGGCCTAGGGGGTTCAGCGAAGGAAGACTTTAAAGAGTACGTCCCTCGGGACCTGTTGGGAGTCTCCCCTGTAACCTGGGGTCCCTCCCCCCACATGCATATGTCTCCGTTTGCTAGCTAAGCAGATCTATGTGCTGTTGGTTTTAGATGACTCAGGTTAAAGCCCCTGGCTTCTTCTCTCAGAATGAGACCAGGCTTGGTCTACATAATGACGTCACCTCAGCAGTTTACAATGCAGCAGAGTGAATGAGCAACTCTGTGCATTGAACATCACATAGGCAAGAAGATATGGACATTACACACAGTCCATGTGTCTCAGCACATTAGTAGGAACATACCGTATGTGTTCACAAGTCAGTTCCTACATCTAACAGTCCCTTGCATTTACTCAGGACACATAATCAGTGTGAGCCAAGGGATTCTGTTAGATGGGTAATAGTTTAGCGTGTCGGGCTATGTTGTTGTGTGTACAATATTGGTGGTGTGTGTAAGTGGTGCAACAGCAGCTAGACACTATCACCAAGCTCTATTAGTCTCCGAGATAGAAAGCTGGCCCAATTTGTTCTGTCATCCCAGAACGCATTCATTAACTAGGTTATAATGAGCTACATTTACCCTCCCTTTGAGGTAGATTATATTCTCTGTATTTAAATACTCCATTCAAGTGTATCATCATTTCTGAATGTACCCTCTAGAAATGTGGGAGATCTGTGAAATAACTCCAATTGATATGGAAAAGCTCAACATCGTTTTGGCAACATTATATAACCTTTCCTTCCAAATGTTTTTTTTCTTCCCTATGAGGCCTCTTTGTGACTATCCACACTCACTGGCAAGTTCATTTCTAAGCTGATGAATGAATATATCAACAAATAAGATGGGACCAAATGTAACTGTGATTCTATAATTATTTGGTGAATCTGTGGTTTAATGGTTTACAGAGGTCATGCACGTTGCAAATCATCAGCTTGCAGCCAGGCCTGTCGTTGCGCGCGCACACGGATCACATTTGTAGCACGAGTTGGCACGAGTTCAAAAGGTGTCAACCCAAGGACGTTTACTAACTTTCTGCAGTCGGGAAAAATGTCAAATTCAATAGAAAACAAAAGCAAAGTAACTTTGAAATCGAAAGGTGTTGGCTAATAATATTATTGCAGACACTTACCTGTTTGTTCCAACGTGGCCACTCGGCGTTGTCGGTGGTTAGAAATTAAATAATTAAAAACGAAAGCAAGAAAAACACTGACGTGGTTTAACGAGAGTTTTGCAATAAAGAAATACACCGCAGGGGAAAACCTCCTGTCGTTGCTCTACTTAGGAATGGTTTTTAAAAAAGGCAGAAAATCCACCTATGAAAAACAAACACCTGAGCGTTTTATCCGCTTGTGAAACGCCAAACTCGTCACATCAGTGCAGCAGACACACGAAAACGTGCAACTTAAAACGTCTCTAAGGTTTTTAAAATAGACATGAGAGTACAGCAAAATCCCTTTCAGAGAAATATGTTTGTCACTCCCTGCCTCCCAAACCGAGTCGGTGCGTGTCCAAAATGCACGGGAGCTCAGAAGCAACGTTCTGTTACAGTTACCTGACTCATGTTCCGTGTTGTGCTGTGCTGGGTGGCCAACCCTCTTTTCAGAGAACAGCACAGGGATAGTTGCGTGTTGTTCGTTATGTACCAACTGTAGGTAGTGAGAAGTGAACTTTCCATTCCACAGGAGCAACCATAGACATTGAAACCAGGGCGCAACAGGTAACACAACTGACAATATTTTATTGTGTGACGTGAAATGGAGAATGGGCAATGTGAACATCACAAAAGTTATCGACAAACAAAGAGTAAATAGTTGAATAGTAGCGCATCTAGAAGGGAGCAGTAGTAGCCAGTATCCTCCTATGTTCTCATTATACAAGCGTGATATTGGAATATAGGCTAAATGCACCCAGAGCAACAGTGGCATTACTATTTTAACGTCTGGAGATGTGGGCAATATTCTCGTCCCCGTAAATTACAGATTACATATATATATTTCATTGCTCCATATTTCCGATCTGAATAATTATGTCCAAACTATTTAAACATAATATCCTTGACTGTAATCCATCAAATGGACTCACAAACACACACATGGGCACAATAACACGTACCCTGAATCGCCCTAGTTTTGATTCTTGAATAAAAAAGGAAACCGTAGGAGTTCTTCACATTGAGAGCCAAACACTGTATTAGTCATGTCCCTTCCAACAATGTGTGTGTGTGTGCGCGCGTTCATGCGCACGTACGCGCCTTGCATGTGTGTGCCTGTGCCTGCATACATGCCCCCACGTGTGCGTGCACAAGGCAAGAGAGTGTATGTTAGTCGTTGTCTCATGCTCTACTTTCGTCTCCACAGTGGACCTGTCTATTGAGGTTGCTACTGTCCCTGACTTGCCCTTGTATTCCACTTTTACTCCTTTGACTTTGACTCTTATTAAAACTACGTTCATATGCATGACTTTGACTCTTGTTAAAACTATGTTAATATGCATGACTTGGCATCTGTGCTTGAGCTCACACATTATCATAATGGCTCTCAGAGAGGTAAAAAAAATGATGCATCACAATATCTTACATCACATGATTGAAAAACGCATATCTGCAAAGTAGTGGGAAAGTATTGAATGTGATTTGTCCTTTGAGAGACTGCAGTAAAGATATGAATAACTACTGTTACTCTCTTTGCCAGGTGGTGTATTGTTGAAACCTCTTCCTTTAGACCTCATTAAAATCGCCTGGGGTTGATGCAGTACAGTCCCAGCCAATGTCCCTCTCCCCCATACTGCGTGTGGGTGTACGTGTGTACATGTGTGCGTGCCTCAATGAATGTCACTCCTTGTCATGGGAATGGGATGCTGTGTTTCCATGGGAACAACACACACAAAAAAAATCTTGATGCTTTTAACAGTCAGTCACAAGGAAACTAACTCTCTCCCTTTGCCAGGTCTATGCACTGGACATATTGTATTGAAGGCGTGTTTACATCATGTATCCTATCCACCCTCTCCAACAGGCTTATTGAAATGCAGGCCTCAAGTTGTCATCCTTCCCCTCCAATCAGGGACTGATTCAGACCCGGGCGACACCGGGTGAGTGACTCTATGGACCAATCAGTGACATTACCAATCAATTAACTACCAGGGAGAAATGATAACCAGCCCCACCACAGACCTGAAGGCCTTGCTTTTCATACCCCTGGTCTGTAGCTATGTGGAATATTCAATAGTTGTTCATTATGGTAAACTAGTACAGTATGTACAGAACTCTTCGTAGAGTAACAGGCACATCCAGCAGCATGATGCAAGTCATACCACATCCAGGCTGGAGCAGCAGCTCCCAGGACAATGCTTTATAGGTCCTCACACTGGTGATAATGAACATGCATGAATACACATTCCACGTACAGTACATACTGCCTTGGGGAGTCACACACACACACACACACACACACACACACACACACACACACACACACACACACACAGTCTTGTACAGGTAACCTTGTGGGGACACACAATTCAGTCCTGTTCAAAATCCTATTCACAATAACCCATGTTCTCACCCTAACCTTAACAAAATAAACTTAACCCTAAACCTAACCCTAGCTCCTAACCCTAACCTAGTTCTAACACTAATTCTAACCTTAACCCTAAACCACATAGAAACAGCATTTGACCTCGTGGGGAACAACAAAATATCCCCAGTTGGTCAAATTTTTGTTAGTTTACTATTCTTGTGGGGAAACACACAGACACACACACACACGCACACACACACCGCCTGAGGCTGCTGGTGCCTGGCACTTGAAGGCCCATGACCCATATAGGGCCTGGTGCACAGGTGTGTGTGTGCGTGTGTGGGTGTGTGTGTGTCTGAAACGCCCCACTTTTCCACTTGGTGACGCATCATTAATCCCGTCATTCTGAGGCACTCACCTGAGCCCACGCGTTTATACACACACACACACACACACACACACACACACACACACACACACACACACACACACACACACACATACACATACACATACACATACACACACGCAGCCATGGGCTTAGCTTTCTAAAGGTATGCTGCCTGCCCCTACAATCATAGAAAACAACTACAAACCATCTACAACCTAAAAGGGTTCTTCGGCTGTCCTCGTTGGTGAACCCTTTGTAAAAACCCTTTTGGTTCCTGGTAAAAACACTTTTGGTTCCAAGAAGAACCCTTTTGGGTTCTATGTAGAACCCTTTCCACGTTGGGCTCTACATGGAACCCAAAAGGGTTGTACCTAGAACCAAAAAGGGTTCTCCTATGTGGACAGCTGAAGAACCCTTTTCTCTAAGAGTGTAGACTAGCCTATCATTCAGCCGTTATTCCTATACCGCTGACACACATACACACACACACACTATCTCTCTCTCTCTCTCTCTCACACACTCATTCTCTCTCTCTCTCTCTCTCTCTCTCTCTCTCTCTCTCACACTCATTTCTCTCTCTCTCTCTCTCTCTCTCTCTCTCTCACACACTCATTCTCTCCCTCTCCCTCTCTCTCTCTCTCACACTCATTCTCTCCCTCTCCCTCTCTCTCTCTCTCTCTCTCCCTCTCTCTCTCTCCCTCTCTCTCTCTCTCTCTCTCTCACTCATTCTCTCCCTCTCCCCCTCTCTCTCTCTCTCTCTCTCTCTCTCTCTCACACACTCGTTCTCTCCCTCTCTACTCCGCTGCCTGCGTTCTCTCTTCTCCCGCGGTCTCATGCTCTCATTCCTTCGTCTTCCGACTCTTTCACTCTCACTCTCCTTCACTCTCTCTCTCATCTCCTCTCTCTTCTCCGCTCTCTTGCCTTCGTTCACTCTAATTATCTCTCTCACCCCTCGCATCCTCCACTCCCTCTCTCTCCCAGCCTCTCTAGTTCTTTCTCTCTCTATTGAAGCCCTCAAGCCGTACCGATTCATTAATTAGCTTCGTCCGTCCACGGAAGATTAGCAAAGTAGCGTAGCGACTGCATGTTGCCCAGTGCATATAGATAGACTGTGTTGCTTGTGCTTTACTGTGAATCTATACACACACACACATTAACACACACTCTAGCAGACAAACACTCTCTCTCTCTCTCTCTCTCTCTCTCTCTCTGTAGCGTTGGCTTACTAGAGAAAGCAGCAGTGAAAGTGCAGGCGGTCTACTTTGACTGAAGACTCGGAGCAGATAAAACAAACACAGACAGAAGACAGCAGGATGGGAGCCTTCAGCGAGTTGTAAAATACTCCAGTTCTTCTCTGTCAAAGGCAGAGGCTGTGGCTACTGTCTAGCAACACTTCATCACCACTACTTCTCTGGTAAGACCAGATTTTATTCATGGCATTCTTTTTCTTTGATAAAAGACAGTATTAGGAGTGTGTTTTTGCCACACACATTATACTGTAGACGCTGTTATAATGTGTGTGTGTGTGTGTGTGTGTGTGTGTGTGTGTGTGTGTGTGTGTGTGTGTGTGTGTGTGTGTGTTTTGTGTGTGAGAGAGAGAGAGAGAAAGCCATAGATAGGATGATGAGTGCAGTAGCAGAGACATCTCAGTCTCCGTCTTTCCTGACCCACATTGATGAACCTGTAGTGCTACATGCAGAGCTGTCTTAATGTCTTACTCCCCTAGCGCACACACACACACACACACACACACACACACACACACACACACACACACACACAGTGTCACACACACATTATAAAAGCAAATACATTCACTCTCTCTCGCACACACACACATTTGCTGGATTGTCAGGGAGAAAGAGTAGCGTATCAGTCGTGTGTGTGGGTGAGTGTGTGTGTGTGTGGGTAAGTGTGTGTAATTGTGTGGGACTGTGTGTCGCTGTATGTGGGATTGTGTGTAGCTGTTGGTGGGTAGTGAGAGAGGAGGTGTGTGGTAGTGTGTGAGGCAGGGTTTTGGGGTGTCATGACAATACTGCAGTGGTATGAGATGGAACACAGATGATGACAGAGACACAGAGAGATTATGTATTGAGAGAGAGAGCGAGACAGAGAGAGATTAAGAGAAAAAAGGAGGGATGACTGAGCTGGGTGAAGAGAGAAGGAGAGATGGACTGAGTGGGGTGAAGAGAGAGAAGGAGAGATGGACTGAGAGGGGTGAAGAGAGAGAAGGAGAGATGGACTGAGTGGGGTGAAGAGAGAGAAGGAGAGATGGACTGAGAGGGGTGAAGAGAGAAAAGGAGAGATGGACTGAGTGGGGCGAAGAGAGAGAAGGAGAGATGGACTGAGTGGGGCGAAAAGAGAGAAAGAGAGATGGACTGAGTGGGGTGAAGAGAGAGAAGGAGTGATGGACTGAGTGGGGTGAAGAGAGAGATGGACTGAGTGGGGTGAAGAGAGAGAAAGAGAGATGGACTGAGTGGGGTGAAGAGAGAGAAGGAGAGATGGGCTGAGTAGGGTGAGGAGAGAGAAGGAGAGATGGACTGAGTGGGGTGAAGCGAGAGAAGGAGAGTATCCGGAGCATCAGCATTTGTGGGTTCGATTACAGGCTCAAAATGGCCAGAAACTAAGAACTTTCTTCTGAGACTCGTCAGTCTCTTCTTGTTCTGAGAAATGAAGGCTATTCCATGCGAGAAATTGCCAAGAAACTGAAGATCTCGCACAACACTGTGTACTACTCCCTTCACAGAATAGCGCAAACTGGCTCTAACCAGAATAGAAAGAGGAGTGTGAGGCCCCGGTGCACAACTGAGCAAGAGGACAAGTACATTAGAGTGTCTAGTATGAGAAACAGACGCCTCACAAGTCCTCAACTGGCAGCTTCATTAAATAGTACCCGCGAAACACCAGTCTCAATGTCAACAGTGAATAGACTGACAAGTTTCAGAAGAACGTTCTTTGTTTCTTGCCATTTTGAGCCTGTAATCAAACCCACAAATGCTGATGCTCCAGACAACAGTTTTCAGCTGTGCAAAACATAATTGCACAAGGGTTTTCTAATGATCAATTAGCCTTTTAAAATGATCAACTTGGATTAGCTAACAAAACGTGCAATTGGAACACAAGTGTGATGGTTGCTGATAATGGGCCTCTGTATGCCTATGTAGATATTCCATTAAAATCTGTTGTTTCCAGCTACAATAGTCATTTACAACATTAACAATGTCTACACTGTATTTCAGATCAATTTGATGTTATTTTAATTTCTAAGTGACCCCACATTTTTTGAACGGTAGTGTATCTCAATTCAGGATTCTGTTCAGAAAGGCCTGAGATCAGGGCAACGTCCCCAATGGCACCCCGTTCCCTAAGTAGTGCACTATGTAGGGAATAGGGTGCTATTTGGGACATGGGCGAAGAAAGGGTGACCCGAAGGAGGCTTTCTAAGAAGAGTATACAGAAGGGACTAAGGGATGTCAATCAAACCTTGGGACTGCTTTTCAAGTAAAGAAATGCATTATTCTCGCTCTGTATCGGAATTCATATTTGGGGTTTATGCACTACCCAGAATAATATTGACTGTGTGACTCAAACACTTCAACTGCAAATCAACTCAGACAGGCTTTTTTTGCTGCTACGTGGTGAGAAATGTACTGTTGACTTTGATGGAACAGTATCCATAGTCCTTGGAGCCTACAGTTCTTTCCCCATACGGGTATCTGCTTGTGGGTAGGTGGAAGGAAGCCTTCTTATCTTATGCCACTGTCTTTGCCAAATGCCTTTCTTTAATATATGTTCTCTTATCTTTTGCTGTCCTGTGGGGGGAATCCCTGAGTTGACTTCAATTTGGGATTGTTGTTGTTCAATGTTTTCTCTTCCCTCTTTCAATCATCTTTTTTGAACCTTCTCTCCCTGTCTCTCTTATGTATATCCTATTCCCATGCTGTGTTTGACTGACTGTGTCTGAAAACTGTATGTGACTGACTGTATCTGAAAACTGTATCTGACTGACTGTGTCTGACTGACTGTGTCTGAAAACTGTATCTGACTGACTGTATCTGACTGACTGTGTCTGAAAACTGTATCTGACTGACTGTATCTGACTGACTGTGTCTGAAAACTGTATCTGACTGACTGTATCTGACTGACTGTATCTGAAAACTGTATCTGACTGACTGTGTCTGAAAACTGTATCTGACTGACTGTATCTGAAAACTGTATCTGATTGACTGTATCTGACTGACTGTGTCTGAAAACTGTATCTGACTGACTGTATCTGAAAACTGTATCTGACTGACTGTATCTGACTGACTGTGTCTGAAAACTGTATCTGACTGACTGTATCTGACTGACTGTGTCTGAAAACTGTATCTGACTGACTGTATCTGAAAACTGTATCTGACTGACTGTATCTGACTGACTGTGTCTGAAAACTGTATCTGACTGACTGTATCTGAAAACTGTATCTGACTGACTGTATCTGAAAACTGTATCTGACTGACTGTATCTGACTGACTGTGTCTGAAAACTGTGTCTGACTGACTGTGTCTGACTGACTGTATCTGAAAACTGTATCTGACGGACTGTATCTGACTGACTGTGTCTGAAAACTGTGTCTGACTGACTGTGTCTGACTGACTGTGTCTGAAAACTGTATCTGACGGACTGTGTCTGTGTCCCAAATGGAACCATATTTTGTGTGTGTGTCTGTGTGTGTCCGTGTGCGTGTCCGTGTGTGTGTGCTTGTGTGTGTGTGATAAAAACGTTTTTTTTTAAATAACTCAAAATGGTTCCGTAATGGACTGAATTGGAGCAATTTGGCACAACACTACTTTTCTGGGGCTGTTGCTAAAGGTTATGATTCTACAGGTGCATCAGTCCAGCTAACAGAAGAGAAACAGAAGAGAAACCGGGAAGAAGGAACAATGAGGAATATAGGGGACAGAGACCTACAGAAGACCAGCACCTACATCGTACCCTGCTTCCTGTTAGTGGAGGTGAGTGGGCAGCATATTGACCAATCATTTGTATCTTAAGGTGAAAGAAAAAGGATACATTCCAATATTTCAATCACCCTTTCTCTTGTCCCCTTTTAACACACAATAAATCCAATCCTATATATTGGAACATGGCCTCAGTGCAGAGACCTCTTTGTTCATTGCTCTGTCTGTACTTCCTCCTCTCCTCCGCTCCTCTCCCTCCTCTCCCTCTGCTCCTCTCATCCCCCCTCTCCTCTCCCTTCTTCTCCTCTCCTCTCCTCCTCTCCTCTCCTCCTCTCCCTCCTCTCCTCCGCTGCCCTCCTCTCATCCCCCTCTCCTCTCTTCTTGTCTATTTTCCTCTCCTTTCCTCTCCTTTCCTCTCCATTCCTCTCCTCCCTAATCCCTCTCTCCCTCCTCTCCTCCTCTCCCTCCTCTCCCTCCTCTCCTATCATTCCCCCTTTCTCCTTTTCTCTGCTCTGTTCCTCTCATCCCCCTCTCCTCTCCCTTCTTCCCCTCTCCTTTCCTCTCCTCTCCTCTGATCCCCCTCTTCCTCCTATCCTCTCCCTCCTCTCTCATCCCCCTCTTCCTCCTATCCTCCTCTCCCTCCTCTCCTCTCATCCCCCTCTCCCTCCTCCGTTCCTCTCCCTCCTCTCATCCCCCTCTCCGTTCTTCTTCTCCTCGCCTCCCCTCCCTCCTCTCCTCACATCCCCCTCTTCCTCCTATCCTCCTCTCCCTCCTCTCCTCTCATCCCCCTCTCCCTCCTCCGTTCCTCTCCCTCCTCTCATCCCCCTCTCCGTTCTTCTTCTCCTCGCCTCCCCTCCCTCCTCTCCTCACATCCCCCTCTTCCTCCTATCCTCCTCTCCCTCCTCTCCTCTCATCCCCCTCTCCCTCCTCCGTTCCTCTCCCTCCTCTCATCCCCCTCTCCTCTCCGTTCTTCTTCTCCTCGCCTCCCCTCCCTCCTCTCCTCACATCCCCCTCTTCCTCCTCTCCTCCTCTCCCTCCTCTCATCCCCCTCTCCTCTCCCTTCTTCTTCTCCTCGCCTCCCCTTCCTCCTCTCCTCACATCCCCCTCTTCCTCCTATCCTCCTCTCCCTCCTCTCCTCTCATCCCCCTCTCCCTCCTCCGTTCCTCTCCCTCCTCTCATCCCCCTCTCCCTTCTTCTTCTCCTCGCCTCCCCTCCCTCCTCTCCTCACATCCCCCTCTTCCTCCTATCCTCCTCTCCCCCTCTCCTCTCATCCCCCTCTCCCTCCTCCGTTCCTCTCCCTCCTCTCATCCCCCTCTCCCTTCTTCTTCTCCTCGCCTCCCCTCCCTCCTCTCCTCACATCCCCCTCTTCCTCCTATCCTCCTCTCCCTCCTCTCCTCTCATCCCCCTCTCCCTCCTCCGTTCCTCTCCCTCCTCTCATCCCCCTCTCCTCTCCCTTCTTCTTCTCCTCGCCTCCCCTTCCTCCTCTCTCCTCTCATCCCCCCCTCTTCCTCCTATCCCCCTCCTCTCCCTCCTCTCCTCTCATCCCCCTCTCCCTCCTCCGTTCTTCTCCTCCCTCCTCTCATCCCCCTCTCCTCTCCCTTCTTCTTCTCCTCGCCTCACATCCCCCCTTCCTCCTCCTCCTCTCCCTCCTCTCCTCTCATCCCCCCTCTCCCTCCTCTCCTCTCATCCCCCCTCTCCCTCCTCCGTTCCTCTCCTCTCCTCTCATCCCCCTCTTCCTCCTCTCCTCTTCTTCTCTCTCCCCTCTCCCTCCTCCTCCCTCCTCTCCTCTCATCCCCCTCTTCCTCCTATCCTCTCCCTCCCTCTCCTCACATCCCCCCTCTTCCTCCTATCCTCCTCTCCCTCCTCTCCTCTCATCCCCCTCTCCCTCCTCCGTTCCTCTCCCTCCTCTCATCCCCCCCCTCTCCGTTCTTCTTCTCCTCGCCTCCCCTCCCTCCTCTCCTCACATCCCCCTCTTCCTCCTATCCTCCTCTCTCTCCTCTCCTCTCATCCCCCCCTCTCCCTCCTCCGTTCCTCTCCCTCCTCTCATCCCCCTCTCCCTTCTTCTTCTCCTCGCCTCCCCTCCCTCCTCTCCTCACATCCCCCCATTCCTCCTATCCTCCTCTCCCCCTCTCCTCTCATCCCCCTCTCCCTCCTCCGTTCCTCTCCCTCCTCTCATCCCCCTCTCCCTTCTTCTTCTCCTCGCCTCCCCTCCCTCCTCTCCTCACATCCCCCTCTTCCTCCTATCCTCCTCTCCCTCCTCTCCTCTCATCCCCCCCTCTCCCTCCTCCGTTCCTCTCCCTCCTCTCATCCCCCTCTCCTCTCCCTTCTTCTTCTCCTCGCCTCCCCTTCCTCCTCTCCTCACATCCCCCTCTTCCTCTTATCCTCCTCTCCCTCCTCTCCTCTCATCCCCCTCTCCCTCCTCCGTTCCTATCCCTCCTCTCATCCCCCTCTCCTCTCCCTTCTTCTTCTCCTCGCCTCCCCTTCCTCCTCTCCCTCCTCTCCTCTCATCCCCCTCTCCCTCCTCTCCTCTCATCCCCCTCTCCCTCCTCCGTTCCTCTCCCTCCTCTCATCCCCCTCTCCTCTCCCTTCTTCTTCTCCTCGCCTCCCTCTCCCTCCTCTCCTCACATCCCCCTCTTCCTCCTATCCTCTCCCTCCTCTCCTCACATCCCCCTCTTCCTCCTATCCTCCTCTCCCTCCTCTCCTCTCATCCCCCCTCTCCCTCCTCCGTTCCTCTCCCTCCTCTCATCCCCCCTCTCCTCTCCCTTCTTCTTCTCCTCGCCTCCCCTTCCTCCTCTACCCCCTCTCCTTCTCAGGACCCTCTGTATTCTATAAACCCTCACATGTATTTCCTAATTAACCGGCCTAATTAACACAAGGAAATGCAATTAGCCCGCTCAGCCGCTAGCACTCTACGCTATTGCTAATGCTGTGCCCACTGCCCATAGAGCCTGCAACAAGGGCTAGCGTAGTGGGTTAGCAGAGTTTTAGCATTATCATGAGGTAAGAGGGGGATTTTTTCCATTAGCTTTACAGTATATCTAACACGTTACTGAGACCGTGCACCAGCTGTGCACGCGGAGCCTTTGGGCAGAGCTAGCGTAGCAAGTTTATAGAGTTTTAGCATTATCATAGGGTTAGAAGTTGATTTTAGTCGTTAGCTATACAGTGGACTATATATTTCATGGGGTTTTAATATCAGGGCTAACATTAGTAGCTACAGTTTAGGGTAGCCTAGTGGGGCGGCAGGGTAGCCTAGTGGTTAGAGCATTGGACTAGTAACCGGAAGGTTGCAAGTTCAAATCCCCGAGCTGACAAGTTACAAATCTGTCAGTCTGCCCCTGAACAGGCAGTTAACCCACTGTTCCTAGGCCGTCATTGAAAATAAGAATTTGTTCTTAACTGACTTGCCTAGTTAAATAAAGGTAGGGTAAGAGGTTGATTTTGAGTTTAGCCACAAGACAACTGTATATATCCCGTGGGGTGTTATGACAGTTGGAGTGGACAAATGTGTTTTTGTTCAACTGCAGTGAGAGAAACTGTAGGGCTATGGAGTTAGACAGTAAGGATGGTTAACCTCTTTACAGTGTAGAATTCAGTTTAGGTATCAGATGTAACTAGCCACTGTATATCTCATGTGTAGCACACGGGGATGTGTGAAATGTACTCCGCAACCTAAAATATCCTCACTTGCGGTAACAAATTGTACATTTTCGGTGGCGCTGACTGGTAAGACTGGGAAGCTCCGGGAGTGCCGTCACGTGTGCAAGCAAAGCAGAGGTCCTGGGTTCGAGCCTTAGAGTGAGCCAAATCAGGAGAACACGGTACTCGCTAAGCAACCAGCGTGATGTTCGTCAAACCTGTGTTATGACAGTTGATTGTATTTTTGTTCAAATCAGAGACATTTTAGGGCTAGCAGTTAGTCATGGTACCACATAGGGTTAATGGTTGGGATCGATGTAGCTATATCCCAGTGTGTTCGGAGAGTTGGAGAGTGGACTTCATAATGTGTTTTTGTACAGCCGCACTGTCGGAGAAACAGCAGTAAACAAAAATGCAGTTTGCAGCGTATTAGCGGTTGAGTCTGAATTTGAGCTTAGTCACTAGACATGCAGGCTATGTTCCCGAATGGCACCCTATTCCCTATAGGGCCCACGGTGCTCTGGTCGAAAGTAGTGCACTATGTAGGAAATATGGCGGCATTTGGGACGCAGGGCCAGCATGCCCCAATGGGGTGTCGTGAGAGCTTGAGTTTAATGTGTGTTTGTACCACTGTAGTCGGAGAAAACAGTAGTACATCTCTGGGGCATTCGCCTCCTACACACATTATACCATTCTCTACCCGACACACTCAGTCTGTGTCCCAAATGGCACCCTATTCCCTTTATAGCGCACTACTTTTGACCTGAGCCTCCTTTGGCCTCCTTTAGCCCTCCTTTCTTCAACCATACTCCTCCACTCCTACAACCAAGCCATCCAGCTATTTTTACACTCCTCCAAAACACTCATCCCTCTCTCCAACACTCCTCCAAGGTCCCCTCTCCTCTCTTTTTCCACCCCTCCTCTCCTTCTTCTCTCGTCCGTCGGTGGAAGGGAGTGAGAGAGTAAACGGCCTGCTACTGTACAGCACCCCAGAGGGCATCCAGTCTTCTGTTGTTACATTAGCATCTCATTACACTATTCTCTAAAACAAACGGGCTGACGCTCTCCTTTTTTCCGCCTCTCTTCTCTTCATCTCTTATTCTCTCTCTCGCTCTCGCTCTCTCTCTCGCATTTTTTTGTATTTTCCAACCATTTCCATCTTTCTCTATCCTAGAACGTGAGAACATTTCTTATCAGTCCCGTTAATAAACAAGGGATTACACAGGATTTCCCCCTTCCCATCCTTTTGACTGGGATGAGAACTTCAGAATGGAAAATGGAAGCTAAGCTGCTCCATCTCTATCTCTTCTAACCTCTCCTCCTTCCAGGCAGAATAATCCTGGTGTGAAAAGACACACATATAAACGTATCACACACTCACACACAGACACACTGAAATGCACATGCACACGGACGCACAGACACACTCTCTCTCTCTTTCTCTCTCTTCTCTCCTGGTCCAGCAGTGTGTAACATGGTAGACGTGCTGTGGGGGCACAAAGGGGCACAAAGTGTCTGCTCTCAAGGCTAACTGGCTCCTTCACTGTCGGATGTGGCAGGGCTTGAAAACTATTACGGACTACAAAGGGAAACCCAGCCGCGAGCTGCCCAGTGACGCGAGCCTACCAGATGAGCTAAATGCTTTTTATGCTCGCTTCTAGGGAAGCAACACTGAAGCATGCATGAGAGCACCAGCTGTTCCAGACGACTGTGTTAACGCTCTCGGTAGCCGATGTGAGCAAGGCCTTTAAACAGGTCAACATTCACAAAGATGCAGGACCAGGCAGATTACCAGCATGTGTACTCAAAGCATGTGCGGACCAACTGGCAAGTGTCTTCACTGACATTTTCAACCTCTCCCTGACCGAGTCTGTAATAACTACATGTTTCAAGCAGACCACCATAGTCCCTGTGCCCAAGGAAGCGAAGGTAACCTGCCTAAATGATTACCGCCCTGTAGCACTCACGTCGGTAGCCATGAAGTGCTTAGAAAGGCTGGTCATGGCTCACATCAATAGCATCATCCACTCCAATTCGCATACCGGCCCAACAGATCCACAGATGATGAAATCTCAATCGCACTCCACACTGCCGTTTCCCACATGGACAAAAGGAACACCTATGTGAGAATGCTGTTCATTGACTACAGCGCAGCGTTCAACAACGTAGTGCCCACAAAGCTCATCACTAAGCTAAGGACCTTGGAACTAAACACCTCCCTCTGCAACTGGATCCTGGACTTCCTGACGGGCCACCCCCAGGTGGTAAGGGTAGGCAACACATCTGCTACGCTGATCCTCAACATTGGGGCCCCTCAGGGGTGCGTGCTTAGTCCCCTCCTATACTCCCTGTTCACCCACGACCGCGTGGCCAAACACAACTCCAACACCATCGTTAAATTTGCTGACGACACAACAGTGTGAGGCCTGATTACCGACAACGATGAGACAGCCTTTAGGGAGGAGGTCAGAGACCTGGCAGTGTGCTGCCAGGACATCAATCTCTCCCTCAATGTGAGCAAGTCAAAAGAGCTGCTTCTGGACTACAGAAAAAGGCGGGCCGAACAGGCCCCATTAACATCGACGGGGTTGTAGTGGAGCGGGTCGAGAGTTTCAAGTTCCTTGGTGTCCACATCGCCAAGGAATTATCATGGTCCAAACACACCAAGACAGTCATGAAGAGGGCACAACAACACCTTTTCCCCCTCAGGAGACAGAAAAGATTTGGCATGGGTCCCCAGATCCTCAAAAAGTTATACAGCTGCACCATCAAGAGCATCCTGATTGGTTGTATCACCACCTGGTATGGCAACTGCTCTGGCATCTGACCGTAAGGCGCTACAGAGGGTAGTGAGTATGGCCCTGTACATCACTGAGGCCAAGCTTCCAGCCATCCAGGACCTATATACTAGGCAGTATCAGAGGAAAGCCCCAAAAATGGTCAAAGACTCCAGTCACCCAAGTCATAGACTGGTCTAGGACCAAAAGGCTCCTTAACAGCCTCTACCCCCAAGCCATATGACTGCTGAACAATGAATCAAATGGGCACCGGGACTCTTTACATTGACACATCCCCCCCCTCCTCCCCCGTTTGTTTTTACACTGCTGCTACTCGCTGTTTATTATCTATGCATAGTCACTTTACCCCTACCTCCATGTACACATTACCTTGGCTAACCTGTACCTCCGCATATTGACTCGGTACCGGTAACCCCTGTATTGCCTCGTTATTGTTATTTTATTGTTACTTTTTATTATTTTTTACATTAGTTTATTTGGTAAATATTTTCTTAACTCTTTCCTGAACTGCATTGTTGGTTAAGGGCTTGTAAGTAAGCATTTCACGGTAAGGTCTACCGACACCTGTTGTCTTTGGCGCATGTGACAAATACAGTTTGATTTGATTTGATGTCTTAAAAATCCTTTAACTTGTCTCCTCCCCTTCATCTACACTGATTAAAGTGGATTTAACAACTGACCTCAATAATGGATCATAGCTTTGACTTGGATTCACCTGGTCAGTCTATGTCATGGACTGAGAAGGTGTTCTTAATGTTTTGTGCACTCAGTGTATGGGGAATATGGTGCAACAAAGTGTCTGCTCTCAAGGCTAACTGCAGCGGGCTTCAGTGGAAGAGGAAGTAAGTGGCAGGTGGGTGGTCATACTATATGGAAATAAAGGGGCAATCAGCGATTGGTACATCCATTTTTGTTTTCTTTTTAATTCATGATATTCCCATTGATTCTTGACGAGTCTAACTTTTTAATGAAATACCTCTTGAGTTTAGTTCAACTGTCGTACCCGACAACTGTCAAATGATTTGGCCTCTTTTCTTGTAAACTACATTCATTCGTTTACTAAATGAATGGCTGATGAGAAAACTGACAAGCGTATTGTATTCAGATTGCCCCATAGAGAACTCATCTGAGACATTCCCTATGGGCCCTGGTCAAAGGTAGCACACTCTTCTGTATAGGGAATAGGGTGCCATTTGTCCCTCCAACCAGCATTGTCGTATTTATGCTACATAGCTGCAGCATAGAAACACACAAACCACAGTCAACAGAAACGGCAGTAGGATGTTGGTTCTGTATAGATAAGAGGTGGACACCCGTCCATGTTTCCAGCTTCCAGAATAGGCATTGGTTGCGTAAGGTTGTGTATCAAGTCCGCCTGTATGCACACTCACACACACACACACACACACACACACACACACACACACACACACACACACACACACACACACACACACACACAGACACACACACCTCATTCAAATCCATCTCTTTCTGGCTGTCAAGAAAGAGTTAGTAGCCCACTCACACTACATGGTCTAGAGTCTCTCTCGGAGGAGTCTGGGGGAGGACAAGAGGACTTTAAGGCAGTCATGAAGAAAAGGAGGAGTGGTTCTATGAATAGCACCTGCAGTGATGATCTAACGGATGCAGCCGGAAGCACTCGTTAGCTCCCACCTGTTTGTTAATATGAGAGAGATAGGGAGACGGAGAAAGAGCGAGAGGGAAGCGTTTAGGAGATGGGGGGGGGGTGGGGTAGTGAGAGAAGGGTGGGAGAGAGAGAAGGAGCGAGAGGGAGGGTGAGACAGAGGAGAGGCGCGAGAGAAAGGGAGAGAGAGAAAGAGAGATAGAGACTTCACAATACCAGAAATACACATACATTATTGCACCCATCTAACAGAAGGTCTTGGTTATCACTGGTTATGTGTACTGAGTAAATGCAAGGGACTGTGTCAGATGTAGGAACTGACTTGCATAATATGTGAACACATACGGTATGTTCCTACTAGTGTGCTGAGACACATGGACTGTGTGTAATGTCCATATCTTCTTGCCCATGTGATGTTCAATGCAGAGTTGCTCATCTACTGTGCTGCATTGTAAACCATGTTTAACACAATGTTGCTGAGTTTCCCCTAAGAGTAAACTACTGAGGTGATGTCATTATGTAGACCAAGCCTTGTCTCATTCTATCAGGAATAGGGAGAAAGGAGGGGGGGTTAGAGAGAGAGACAGGAGAGAGAGAGAGGAGGGGGGGTTAGAGAGAGAGACAGGAGAGAGAGAGAGGAGGAGGGGTTAGAGAGAGAGACAGGAGAGAGAGAGAGGAGGAGGGGTTAGAGAGAGAGACAGGAGAGAGAGAGAGGAGGAGGGGTTAGAGAGAGAGACAGGAGAGAGAGAAAGAGAGAAAAACATACAACAATATGAAAGCCATGTACACAAACAGATGTGTGGTCAGAATTGGCAAAAAACACACCCATTTCTTTCCACAGGGCCGTGGGGTAAGACAGTGGTGCAGCTTGAGAACCAACCTCTTCAACATATACACATGGGGGCGGCAGGTAGCCTAGTGGTTAGAGCATTGGACTAGTAACTGTAAAGTTGCAAGATCAAATCCCCGAGATGACAAGGTAAAAATCTGTCGCTCTGCCCCTGAACAAGGCAGTTAACCCACTGTTCCTAATTTATTCTTAACTGACTTGCCTAGTTAAATAAAGGTTCAATTAAAAAAAATACACTATACTGTATATACAGAAGTATGTAGACACCCCTTCAAATGAGTGGATTTGGCTATTTCAGCCACACCCGTTTCTGACAAGTGTATAAAATATATCACACCGCCATAGACATGGCATTAGAATTATCTTACTGGAGAGCTTTCAACCTTTCAACGTGGCACCGTCATAGGATGCCACCTTTCCAACAAGTCAGTTCGTCAAATTTCTGCCCTGCCAGAGCTGCCCTAGTCAAGTGCTGTTATTGTGAAGTGGAAACGTCTAGAAGCAACAACGGCTCAGGCGCAAAGTAGTAGGCCACACGAGCTCACAGAACGGGACCGCTGAAGTGCGTAGAGCATAAAAAGCATAAAAATCATCTGTCCTCGGTTGCAACACTCACTACCGAGTTCCAAACTACCTCTGGAAGTAACATCAGCACAATAACTGTTCGTCGGGAGTTCATGAAATGTGTTTCCATGGTCGAGCAGCCACACACAAGCCTAAGATCACCATGAGCAATGCCCTGCATTGGCTGGAGTGGTGTAAAACTAGCCTCAATTGGACTCTGGAGCAGTGGAAACGCGTTCTCTGGAGTGATGAATAACGCTTCACCATCTGGCAGTCCGACAGACGAATCTGGGTTTGGCAGATGCCAGGAGAACGCTACCTGCCCCAATGCATAGTGCCAACTGTAAAGTTTGGTGGAGGAGGAATAATGGTCTGGGGCTGTTTCTCATGGTTAGGGCTAGGCCCCTTAGTTCCAGTGAAGGAAAATCTTAACGTTACAGCATACAATGACATTCTAGACGATTCTGTGCTTCCAACTGTGTGGCAACAATTGAGGGAAGCCCCTTTCTTGTTTCAGCATGACAATGCCCCTGTGCACAAAGTGAGGTCCATACAGAAATGGTTTGTTGAGATCGGTGTGGAGGAACTTGACTGGCCTGCACCAGATGCCTGACCTCAACCTCATCAAACACCTTTGGGATGAATTGGAACACCGACTGCGAGTCAGGCCTAATCGCTCAACATCAGTGCCTGACCTCACTAATGTTCTTGTGGCTGAATGGAAGCAAGTCCCCACAGCAATGTTCCAACATCTAGTGGATAGCCTTCCCAGAAGAGTAGAGGCTGTTATAGCAGCATAGGGGGGACCAGCTCCATTTTAATTCCCATGATTTTGGAATTAAATGTCATATCCTCAGTGTACAACGTTAAACACCAAATAATGCATGCAGAGTAGAATTAGGCCGATACCAGCTAATGATCAAAATCAAGAAAAGAGCTGTTAAATTCTACAACCACCTAAAAGGAAGCGATTCCCAAACCTTCCATAACAAAGCCATCACCTACAGATAGACGAACCTGGAGAAGAGTGCCCTCAGCAAGCTGGTCCTGGGGCTCTGTTTACAAACACAAACAGACCCCACAGAGACTCAGGACAGCAGCACAATTAGACCCAACCAAATCATGAGAAAACAAAAAGATAATTACTTGACATATTGGAAAGAATTAACAAAAAAGCAAACTAGAATGTTATTTGGCCCTAAACAAAGAGTACACAATGGCAGAATACCACTGTGACTGACCCAAAATGAAGGAAGTCTTTGACTATGTACAGACTCGGTGAGCATAGCCTTGCTATTGAGAGAAGGCGCTGTAGGCAGACCTGGCTCTCAAGAGAAGACAGGCTATGTGCAGACTCAGTGAGCATAGCCTTGCTATTGAGAGAAGGTGCTGTAGGCAGACCTGGCTCTCAAGAGAAGACAGGCTATGTGCACACTGCCCACAAAATGAGGTAGAAACTGAGATGCACTTCCTGACTTCCTGCCAAATGTGTGACCATATTAGAGACACACATTTCCCTGAGATTACACTGACACCTTCAAGAATTAGAAAATACATCCAATTTTGATAAACTTCCATATCTATTGGGTGAAATACCACACATAGTGTGCCATCACAGCAGCATTTTTGTAATATGCCATCTGAAATATCTCTATTCCTTTGGAACTTTTGTGAGTGTAATGTTTACTGTTCATTTTTGATTGTGTATTGCACAGTGTAAACATATGTTTCCCATGCCAATAAAGCCCTTTGAATTGAATTGAGAGCCAGAGAAAATGTGTAGAAAAGGATTTGACAGATAGGATTCTGAAGAGGACATTCTAATGAAAGAAAAACATGGATTAGGAAAGAATGACGGGTGGTGAGCGAAACAAAGGAGAGAACAGAAGGAGTGTAGAGGAGTGTGTGGGCGCCAAAAGATGTATGCATGCTAATGCTTTGATCCTTCACAATCGCCATGTTTCTGTCTCTATCTCCTTTCTCTATTTCTTTACCTCCCCCTCCTGCTCCTCACCCTCCCTCTACTCTCTCTGTGTCTGTCGCTCTCTCCCCCTCTCTCCCTCTCTGTCCCTCTCTCTCTCCCTCTCTCTCCCTCTCCCGCCCTCACTCTCTCCCTCTCTCTCCCTTTCTGTCCCTCTCTCTCTCTCTCTCTCTCTCACTCTCTCTCTCCCTCCCTCCTCTCTCTCTCTCTCTCTCTCTCTCTCTCTCTCCCTCTCGCTCCCTCTCTCTTCCTCTCTGTCCCTCTCTCCCCCTCTCTCTCTCTCTCTCTCTCTCTCTCTCTCTCTCTCTCCCTCTCTTTCCCTCTCTCTCCCCCTCTCTCCCTCTCTCTCTCCCTCTCTCCCCCTCCTCTCTCCAGTGCTTCATTTGAGCCAGTTCCTACCGGAACAGTATCCGGCACCTCTCAGTTTTGGACTGTTTCGTTCTGGAACCCATTTACCAGGATCCGGTACCTCTGGTGGCATGAACAATTCAAGCTGCCTCCTCTGTAATTCTCACGCCCCCTAAAAAAGTAATGTGAAAATGTGCCTGATATTCTACGAATGGATTTGTGTTGGTCCGACCCGGGATCATGGTTTGCGCGGGCCATCGCTGTCTCCCGCAGAACCAGAATGACATTCACTTTCTATGGTCTCTCTCCCTCTCTCTGTTCTGATAGACATGAGCCTGCAAAACGTCTCTCCTTGCGTTGCACTTCATCCTGTATTTTCCTTATAGAATCACAGCCGTGCAAAGGGAGACGGAGGTGCCTCAGCAGCCCTGAACAATCTAAATACATTGTGCCAAAGTTATATGATTACTGCTGTGTGTTCAGAAAGAAGTGACATCATTTAGATTACTACATCAGGAGTAGGCCTGTCATTTAGCCACAGAGGATCAATAAGCACAGCCGCTGGAAGTAGGGGTGCTGCAACACCCCCTGAAAAAGTTGGGAGGAAAAGATCATCACAAAAGTAGTGCACTGGGCTTTTACTAGTATTAGTGGACCGATGTAGACGTCTGTAGGGCGAGCAACATTCTTTGAAGCATCTCTGCTTAGAATTAAGAACAGTATCTTGCAGGATTCAATAGTTGGAATTGTAAGAGATGTGGCCCTGTCCCATTTTTTGAAAGCAATGTTTTCACAAAAGTAAGTGCACTGGGTCTTTACTAGTGCTGTAGTAGTGAACCAACATAGACGTCTTCACAGAGAGATAGGAGTTTGGCACGAGCACGTCGGCCATCGCCATTAAGTGCACTGGGTCTTTACTAGTGCTGTAGTAGTGAACCAACATAGACGTCTTCGCAGAGAGATAGGAGTTTGGCACGAGCACGTCGGCCATCGCCATTAAGTGCACTGGGTCTTTACTAGTGCTGTAGTAGTGAACCAACATAGACGTCTTCGCAGAGAGATAGGAGTTTGGCACGAGCACGTCGGCCATCGCCATTAAGTGAACTGTGTCTTTACTAGTCCTGTAGTAGTGAACCAACATAGACGTCTTCGCAGAGAGATAGGAGTTTGGCACGAGCACGTCGGCCATCGCCATTAAGTGCACTGGGTCTTTACTAGTGCTGTAGTAGTGAACCAACATAGACGTCTTCGCAGAGAGATAGGAATTTGGCACGAGCACGTCGGCCATCGCCATTAAGTGAACTGGGTCTTTACTAGTCCTGTAGTAGTGAACCAACATAGACGTCTTCGCAGAGAGATAGGAGTTTGGCACGAGCACGTCGGCCATCGCCATTAAGTGAACTGTGCACCGGGTGAGTCAGTGAAACTGAGTAGGACTGTAATTTCCTCCTCATATTGTACAATATGTGTCTCCACCTACCGAGTCCCACTAATGATGGATTCATGACAAGGTTGTTTTTCTTGATCTCAGACTCTTGTCAGTGTCAGTATAGCCTGTCATCTCCATCATCTGTGAGGTATTAAAACAGATTCTGCTGAAGTCTCCAGTCATCTAAAATGATGTAGAGTTGCATGAAATGCGCTTATAAAAGGCACCCAAAAAATTCTGAACTCGAGGCTTCACATCGGTGCAACTTCTGCAAGCGGCTTTACTCTTCTGCTGCAGCACACACAAGCGAGGATAATGCCTGCAATGCTTTATTATAAAGGTGATTTTTATTCATGCGTCCTGGTACTTCAGAGCCCCCCAGGTCATCCCCCTCTTGGCTCACTTTTTGTTCCGGCACCAATTGACAAATGTAGCACTGCCTCTCTCCTCCTCAGACCACTTGATTTCCCTATGGCATCCTATGCAGCCCTCCATGTCCCTAACACTCATTAAGTGTTTTATCTCTTTCCCTCACTTTGGTTTTCTCCCTCATCTCTTTCAAGCCTCACTTTCTTCCTTCCCTCTGGTCCATCCATTCATTTCTATCAGGCAGCTCATCTTTCTCAACACAAGTCCCCCGTTGAGATTGTTGCCACGCACATTTCCAACACAAGGTGACAGACTGGTCCCTGTAATCTAAGAAAGTCTCTCATATGATGCATACACTCACACACACATTCACACACACACACATTCACACACCCATATACACACACACACATTCACACACCCATATACACACACACATGCGTGCGTGCACATGCAAACACTTGAGACGCTTTGATGGTTTTGACCTCTTTCAGTGCTTGAAGTGAAACTGCATGTACACTTTTAGAAAAAAAGGTGCTATCTAGAACCGAAAAGTGTTATTTGGCTGTCCATAAGAGTACACTTTGAAGAAACACTTTTTGTTCCAGGTAGAACCCTTTTGGGTTCCATGTAGAAGCCTTTCCACAGAGGATTCTACATGGAACCAAAATAATTATATCTGGAACCAAAAAGGGTTCTCCTGTTGGGACAGCCGCATAAACCCTTTTGGAACCCTTTTTTCCAAGATTTTTGTGTGTGTGTGTGTGTGTGTCTGTTTACCGCTTCATAGCCCGAGGAGGGCCATGTAGTGGCAGAAATCTAGGTCTGGGTCTTCTAATCATGTCAGAGTGTGAGAGTCACACTTGAAGGCTTGGCTGTCTTGAATAGCAGAGGAGAAGTGAGGGAAGGAGACAGGAGGAGAGGAGGAGGAGATGTGTAGGGCTTTGTAGGATCCTTGATCCTTCCCTTGTGATGTCAGACTATCTGAAGTAATGTGAAGGCTGTGCAAGAGCAGAACAATGTTTTTCAAATAGAAGGAACAGTATCTAGCATCAGAGATCACTCTTCTCAGGGATTCCCAAACTCTTTAGATACATTTTTCAAAAGCCTGGATGAATGCTGTAGTTCAATTACATCTTATTGCATACTGATCTAAACACATAATCTCTCCCTCTCCCTCTCCCTCTCTCTCTCTCTGGAACACACACATGTAGACGCTTTATTTTATAATCCATGTACAACAAAGAAACTGTCTTCCATTGTTTCTCCACTTCCTGCTCACCCGCCCCAGGACTCGTCTCCATAGGGTGCTGCCGTCATCTGAACACACACACACTGTGATATACACACACGTTTGACTTTACGGGTGACTCTTCTGCCATCTGGTGTTCTGCTGAAGCTAGGGGTCGACGTAGCACTTGTGACAGCGTCTAATGTCACCGCTTATGTACAAGCCTCACAGTGTCTAAACCCCAGGGACATTAGCTATGCTAAGCAAACACAACACCATCTTCTAACTAGTGTGCGTCCCAAATTGTACCCTATCCCACATAGTGCACTACATTTGACCTGGGCCCGTAGGGCTCTTGTCAAACGTAGTGCACTATGTAGGGCATAGGGTGCCATTTGGGATTCAGCCACTGACTCACAGGGGCTGTCTTACTGTATCTGCGTACTGACTTATTTAGTCATTTATTTATTTACCCTCAACATTAAGAGAGACACTTTAACATCTTAAATTTAAAAAAAATGTTTGGTTTTATTGAACAGATGGTGACAGAGGATGCCAGTGGGAAAGAGAGAAAGGTTGTAGCAAAGGGCAGTAGGCTGGATTTCAATCCATGCCGACAAGGTAGACGTGTGCCAGAGGTCGTGGCATTACAGCCAGACCAGCCAGGCCACTTCATTCAGTTCCACTAGTAGGAATATAGTTCATTTGAAGCATCGCTGAAGCACCGCTGCTTTGTTTGAGGAAGGAATCCATTGGCCAAGTCAAAATGGCTGCCGCAACCAAAGGCCAGCTGCCTGTAACAAACGTTATGACCCTCATCTCTGCCTGTGTGTTAATGTGAGCCTCTCTAGCGTGGACTCAGCTTGTATAAGAGCAATAAGCTTGAAATAAATATTCCTCTTATAAGACTGCCAAGTTCATTTTCCCTGCGAATGGTGCCACGAGATACAGTTTGAGCAGTAAGGCATGTGTGTTTGAAGCTTTCAAAAGAATTAAGCTGTGTAATATAATTCTGCTTTGAGTTACGTAAATGTAACGAATGTGACGCCAGTCTTGTTTTTGAGAAAATCGAGGAGCATGTTAGAGGGCAATTTGGGCCTCATTAACATAAATACAGAACAAATCAGTGAGATGATTAATGGTATGCAGTGTCACAGTGATCTCTGAGACAAGAACTGTCCTACAGGAGTTTAAACAGTGGACAGTTGTATCTGGTGGTGTTAAAGTCTCCCAAGGACTCTATGCTCCTCTATGTGAGGGAGAGTGTTCCAGTGTTAGTCTATGGAGACTGGGAGGCTGCAGTGCGTGGGTTGCTCTGTGTACTGAATGGGGACAAAAGGAGGAGAGGAAGCTGGAGAGGTCGACGTGTCCCTGTCTGTCCAAGGTGAACACCCCGCTGAGAGGAGGAGACAGAGACTGATAGTGTTAGTACACAGGTTAAATACAGAGAAAAGGCTCTAGAAACACACTTTACCAAACAGAGGACACCTTACGAACAGTTTTACTGTGGCAGTCTGTCATCAGTTCAGTAATAGAACTAGTAACATAGGACGAAAGGGGGAGGTCGTATCAAAAATGAGAAATATTTCCCCGAGGGAGAAAGTTAGCTACAGGAGTTCTTGAAAAGTGACAGACCTCCGGCGAGCCATCAAACAGCCAAAGCATCAGTACGGGACTAAGATCGGTTCCTACTACGCCGTCTGATGTGACAGGGCTTGCAAACTAAAGCGGATTACAAAGGGAAACCCAGCCGCAAGCTGCCCAGTGATGCAAGCCTACCAAACAAGCTAAATGCCTTCTATGCTCACTTCGAGACAAGCAACACTGAACTATGCATGAGAGCACCTGCTGTTCCAGACGACTGTGTGATCTCGCTCTCCGTAACCGATGTAAGTAAGACCTTTAAACAGGTTAACATTCACAAGGCTGCGGGCCAGACAGATTACCAGGACACGTACTCACGGTATGCGCTGACCAGCTGGCAAGTGTCTTTACTGACATTTTCAATCTCTCCCTGACCCAGGTTTACATGTACAGGTTTCAAGCAGACCCCCATGTTCCCTGTGCCCAAGAACACAAAGGCAAGCTGTTTAACCTGTTGCTCCTACCCTCTACTTTTTTGAAAATTTTGTTAAAAATCGCGCAACATTTCAGCGCCCTGCTACTCATGCCAGGAATATAGTACGTTCATATGGTTAGAATGTGTGGATAGGAAACCCTCGGACGTTTTTAAAACTGGTTAAATCACGACTGTGGCTATTACATAACGTGCGTTACATCGGAAAGCGCAGGAAAACCTGATCACAGAAAATGGAAATAAATATCCTTGCGCCACTTCAAGCAATTGTTAACAGTGAGCCGAATTAGATAAGACCGAGCATTCAACTCCCACAGCATCCCCATGTTGTCGAGTATCTTGTGAATTTAATCATCTTTGATTCTTGGTTGAACCGAAAGAGGGGCACCGCTTACCTCCGGTCTCCGCCCAGATCATTCCGGAAGAGCTCTCTCCTGAAATTTTTTCCAAGACGACAGCTAATGATATTTACATCGCCTACGGATGATTTTTATCGCTTATTAACGTTTACTAATACCTAAAGTAGCATTACAAACGTATTTGAAGTGTTTTGTGAAAGTTTATCATCTACTTTTTGAATTTAAAAAAATGACGTTACGTTGTGAAATCGCTGTTTTTTTGTTTATCACACAGTCTACATATAACGATATCTTGGCTTTATATGGCCCGATTTAATCAAAATAAAGACCCAATAGTGTTTATGGGACATCTAGGAGTGCCAACAAAGAAGATGGTGAAAGGTAATGACTGTTTTCTATTTTATTGTGCGGTTTGTGTAACGCCGAAATGCTAATTATTTTGTTTACGTCCCCTGCTGTGCTTTTCTGTTGTAGTGTATTGGTGCATGCTATCAGATAATAGCTTCTCATGCTGTCGCCGAAAAGCATTTTAAAAATCTGACTTGTTGCCTGGATTCACAACGAGTGTAGCTTTAATTTGATACCCTGCATGTGTATTTTAATGAACTTTTGAGTTTTAACTAATACTATTAGCATTTAGCGTAGCACATTTGCATTTCAGAATGTCCCAACTAGAGGCAAGAGGTTAAATGACGATCGCCCCGTAGAGCTCACATATGTAGCCATGAAATGCTTTTAAAGGCTGCTCATGGCTCACATCAACACCATCATCCCAGACAGTACAGAGAACAGACTGTGACTTGGGTGGCTGAAGTCTTTGACCATTTTTAGGCCCTTCCTCTGACACCACCTGGTACAGAGGTCCAAGATGACAGGGAGCTCAGCCCCAGTGATGTACTGGGCTGTACGCACTACCCTCTGAAGCACCTTGTGGTCGGATGCCGAGCTGTTGCCATACCTAGCAGTGATGCAGCCAATCATGATGCTCTTAATGGTGCAGCTGTAGAAGTTTTTGAACATCTGAGGGCACGTTACAAATCTTTTCAGCCTCCTGAGGAGGAAGAGGCGCTGTTGTGCCTTCTTCATGTCTGTGTTGGTGTGTGCGGACCATGATAATTCACCATGTAGCCACAAGGAACTTTGAACCTTCTTCATGTCTGTGTTGGTGTGTGTGGACCATGATAATTCACCATGTAGCCACCGAGGAACATTGTGCCTTCTTCATGTCTGTGTTGGTGTGTGCGACCATGATAATTCACCATGTAGCCACCGAGGAACTTTGTGCCTTCTTCATGCCAGTGTTGGTGTGTGTGGACCATGATAATTCACCATGTAGCCACCGAGGAACTTTGTGCCTTCTTCATGCCAGTGTTGGTGTGTGTGGACCATGATAATTCACCATGTAGCCACCGAGGACCTTGACCTGCTCCACTACAACCCTGTCGATGTGGATGGCGATGTGCTCAGCCCTCCGTTTCCTGTAGTCCACAATCAGCTCCTTTGTCTTGCTGACATGGAGGCAGAGGCTGAGGGAGAGGTTGTTGTCCACACTGCCAGGTCCCTGTAGGCTGTCTCATCGTCATCGGTGACCAGGCCCACCACCGTGGTGTCGTCAGCAAACTTAATGATGGTGTTGGAGTCATGCGCGGCCACGGAGTAATGGGTGAACAGGGAGTACAGGAGGGGACTAAGCATGCACCCCTAAGAGGGCCCTGTGTTGAGTGACAGCGTGGCGGATGTGTTGTTGCCGTCAGGAAATCAGGATCCAGTTGCAGAGGGAGATGTTCAGACCCAGGGTCTTGAGCTTAGTGATGAGCCTGGAGGCACTATGGTGTTGAACGCTGAGCTTTGGTCGATGGGAGAATGTCTCCTGAAAATGTTTCTCTTTATTGGTACATAATGTTTCTGAGCAGCTACATAGAGAAAGAGGGATGATCAGGATGCGGCGTGCATCCCAGAGCAGCGTATGGAGAGGAGGAGATACACGTAGCTTGATGTGTGCATCTATAAATAAACTACTGGGCTGACTGCTGCTAGATGCTTTGCCGTGTGTGTGTGTGTGTGTGTGTGTGTGTGTGTGTGTGTGTGTGTGTGTGTGTGTGTGTGTGTGTGTGTGTGTGTGTGTGTGTGTGTGTGTGTGTGTGTGTGTGTGTGTGTGTGTGTGTGTGTGTGTGTGTGTGTGTGTGTGTGTGTGTGTGTGTGTGTGTGTGTGTGTTGTCCCCAATGACTTTGCTCTTGACATGATGGTTGGAGCCCTGCAGGGATGTGCCGTTGTAGCAGAAGTATGTACACACACACTCACACAAAACCCATATTGATTCACAATGGACCCACAGTTCAAAGAGCTTTACCTCCCACAGATAGACAGCAGAGGAGAGAAAGCTCCACAGGACAATATGGATGTATGGTTATAAACAGTCTATAAATACACACACCTGCTGAGCCCACCCACACACACAGACAAGAAACACAGTCAATGAATGTGTACAATTCATTCACACATGCACATGTCCAGTGTTTCTTGAACACACACACAAACACACACACACGCAGACATATTCATGATAACGTGCTAACAGATGTTGCAGTCTCCAAATATGTTTTTGTGAATCACCTCTCGCTCTAGTGTACGGCACACTACCACTCATGCAGACAGTGCATGTGATCGACAGCACACCAGCGTCTCACACACACACACACACACATACACACACCCCCTTTCCCTCCCTCCCATGCTTGCATCCTCCTTGCTCTTCCCACCTATTTCTCTCTCTCTCTCTGCCTCTTTTCTCTCTCACACTTCCACTGTAATTTCATTTCTTTTTTTCCCCTTTACAGAACAGCAGCATCTTTCTTAATTTTCTGTTTCTTTCTTTTACCCTCATCCTTCAGACTCTGTCTCTGTCTCTCTCTCTCTCTCTCTGTCTCTCTCTCTCTCTCTCTCTCTCTCTCTCTTTCTCTCTCTTCCTCGGTCTCTGTGTATGTCTCTCTCTCTATCCTCTTAATTTTCTCTCCCTCTTTCTCTCTCTCTGTTTCTCTCTCTCATTATCTCTGTTTCTCTCTCTTCCTCGGTCTCTGTGTATTCTCTCTCTCTTGTTTCTCTCTCTCTGTTTCTCTCTCTCATTATCTCTGTTTCTCTCTCTCTCTCCGTTTCTCTCTCTGTTTCTCTCTCTGTTTCTCTCTCTCTCATTATCTCTGTTTCTCTCTCTCTGTTTCTCTCTCTCTCATTATCTCTGTTTCTCTCTCTCTGTTTCGCTCTTTCTCCTTCTGTTTCTCTCTCTATCTATCTGTCTATCTCTCTCTCTCTCTCTCTGTCCTCTTTTGCTCTCTTTCATTCTACACACTCCGGAAGCATATGTCACCACGGTCAAAAAGGAATCGCCTCCTTCTCCTCTCTCCTTTTTCTCATCAATAGCTTCTTTTTGTTTTCCCATCCACCTTACTATCCTTCGGTTCTCTTCTGTTCTCTTCGGTTCTCTTCCCTTCTTTCTAAACCTAGAACCATGTTCTATTTCCAGCTGGTGATCATGGCTGGGACGGTTCTCCTGGCGTACTACTTTGAGTACACAGACACGTTCCCCGTTCACGTCCAAGGGTTCTTCTGTTTCGACAAGACGTTCTCCAAACCGTACCCCGGACCCGAGGACGACAGCAAGGCGCCGCCGGCACTTGTCTACTCTCTGGTCACCGCTATCCCTACTGTCACGGTAAGACTGGACTGGAGTAGCCTACAGACACACACACACACACCTGGCGTAGCGTCACACACGTGGTGTTTGGATGGAGTTGTGTGGGTGTGCATCCATGTGTTACTAACATTCTTTGGAGGAATAATGCATATATTTGTTGTATCTATTGAACTCAATGTGTGCAGCATACACTTTATGTTGAGCAAGTTGTGTGTCAGGGGGTATGCAGCATGTGTCAGTGGGTATGCAGCATGTATGTCAGTGGGTATGCAGCATGTATGTCAGTGAGTATGCAGCATGTATGTCAGTGAGTATGCAGAATGTGTGTCAGTGAGTATGCAGCATGTGTGTCAGTGAGTATGCAGCATGTGTCAGTGAGTATGCAGCATGTGTCAGTGAGTATGCAGAATGTGTGTCAGTGAGTATGCAGCATGTGTCAGTGAGTATGCAGCATGTGTGTCAGTGAGTATGCAGCATGTGTGTCAGTGAGTATGCAGCATGTGTGTCAGTGAGTATGCAGAATGTGTCAGTGAGTATGCAGAATGTGTGTCAGTGAGTATGCAGAATGTGTGTCAGTGAGTATGCAGCATGTGTCAGTGAGTATGCAGCATGTATGTCAGTGGGTATGCAGCATGTATGTCAGTGAGTGTGCAGAATGTGTGTCAGTGAGAATGTAGCATGTGTGTCAGTGAGTATGCAGCCTGTGTGTCAGTGAGTATGCAGCATGTGTCAGTGAGTATGCAGAATGTGTGTCAGTGAGTATGCAGCATGTGTGTCAGTGAGTATGCAGCATATGTCAGTGAGTATGCAGCATGTGTGTCAGTGAGTATGCAGAATGTGTGTCAGTGAGTATGCAGAATGTGTGTCAGTGGGTATGCAGCATGTGTGTCAGTGGGTATGCAGCATGTGTCAGTGAGTATGCAGAATGTGTGTATATAATATAATATCAGAGGTTTCTTCCCACACAGACTGACATACATATGCTTTCAAATGAAATTGAATTTGTCAAATGCTTCATAAACATCAGGTGTAGACTACCAGGGAAATGCTTACTTATGGGCCCTTTTCCAACAATGCAGAGTTAAAGATAAATATATATATATATAAGATATATTTTCTTATATACAAATATATATACAGTATATACAAATAGTGACATGTGGAATAAATACACAGTGAATAGCGAATGACAATAATGAGTCAAAATAATAATGTCTATATACAGGGAGTAGCAGCAGCGAGTCGATGTGCAGGAATACGAGGTAACTGAGGTAGATATGTACATATAGGGAGGGGTAAAGTGACTAGGCAACAGGATAGATAATAGACAGTAGCAGCATCATATGTGGTGAGTGTGTGTGTGTGTGTGTGTGTGTGTGTGTGTGTGGCGTCAGCGTGCATGGTATGTGTGTGTGTTCCCATGGGATGTCAATGCATTCACATATCTACAGTGTGCGTGGATGAGTATTAGACACTACAGTACATTATAGTATAAATTATACATTGTACGAGTAGAAGTGAACCCCATAGACAGAGCTGACCCTTGACCTTCCCCTCCAGGCTGGTCTCTATGCTCTACTTCAGTCCACTCCTATCACTTCATTAAGGCTTTAGCTCTGAGCCCAGTACATTAAGGGTTTGATATTAACAGTGGTGGACTGTGGCTGAGTGTTGCAGGGGTGGGCAAGGGACTGGACACGCGCCTTACTGCTTATTGAAGCCATAAGTTGCACTGAAACTGGAACTTCTGCAATCTCTGGCTTTGGACATTAGATTGTATGTACACTGAACAATAATATAAACGCAACGCATGTAAAGTGTTGGTCCCATGTTTCATGAGCTAAAATAAAAATACCCATCACCACAAAAAGCTTATTTCTGTCTATTTTTGGGCACAAATTTGTGTACATCCCTGTTAGTGAGCATTTCTCCTTTGCCAAGATAATCCATCCACCTGACAGGTGTGGCATAACAAGAAGCTGATTAAACAGCATGACATTCACAGGTGCACCTTGTGCTTGGGACAATAAAAGGTCACTCTAAAATGTGCAGTATTGTCACACAACACAATGCCCCAGATTTCCCAAGTTTTGAGGGAGCGTGCAATTGGCATGTTGACTGCAGGAATGTCCACCAGAGCTGTTGCCAGATAATTTCTCTACCATAAGCCGCCTCCAACGTTGTGCTAGAGAATTTGGCATAATCTACAGAGAACAAACACATTTGCATTTTATCGATGACAATCTGAATGCTCAGAGATACCGGGACCGCCATCACCTCATGTTTCAGCATGATAATGCACTGCCTCATGTCACGAGGACCTGTACACAATTCTTAGAAGCTGAAAATGCCCCAGTTCTTCCATGGCCTGTATACTCACCAGACATGTCACCCATTGAGCATGTTCGGGATGCTCTGGATCAACATGTACGAAAGCGTGTTCCAGTTCCCGCCGATATCCAGCCATTGAAGAGGAGTGGGACAACATTCCACAGGCCACAATCAACAGCCTGATCAACTCTATGAGAAGGAGATGTGCTGCGCTGCATGAGGCAAACGGTGGTCACACCAGATACTGACTGGTTTTCTGATCCACGACCCTAACTTTTTTTAAGGTATCTGTGACTAACAGATGACTAACTATGAATATCTGCATTGCCAAGCCATGTGAAATTCATAGATTAGGGCCTATTCAATTTATTTCAATTGACTGATTCCCTTATATGAACTGTAACTCAGTAAAATCTTTGAAATTGTTGCATGATGCGTTTATATTTTTGTTCAGTATAAATGGATAGATGGGTGGGTGGGTGGGTGGGTGTGTTTGTGCTTGTCTATGTGGAGATGACAGTATTTGTGAGAGACAGTGAATCTGTACAGCATGTTAAGTGTGTTTTACTGTATATGTGCATCCATGCAAGTGTGTGTGCGCAACTACCTGCTTGCGTGTGTGGGAATACGTGTCTGCCTCTATCTATCCGTATACGAGAGAGAACATCTCTGCACATCACAGGGCTCTGTAGTCTGGTGTGTGTGGGCGGACAGCAGGCAGCTATAGCATCCTTCACTTCCAGCTACGGAAATGGGTTACATTCTGTGTGACGGATACATCTCACCACCAGTGTGTGTGTGTGTGTGTGTGTGCAGGTGTGCAGGTGTGTGTATGCAGGTGTGTGTGTGTGTGTGTGGAGGATCTACACATTATGAGAGCCATTGGGAATGCCAAGGCTAAGTGGGGCACAATTCTGGCCAACACACACACACACACACACCACTCAGCCTCTAGTAGTAATTACAGTAGCCATCTACATGGCAACACTGCAGTTGGAAGCACTACTTATACCATATCTGGACTGTAAGCCCCGGTGGCTAATTACATGTGTGTGTGTCTGTGTGAGTGTGTGTGTGTGTGTGTGTGTGTGTGTGTGTGTGTGTGTGTGTGTGTGTGTGTGTGTGTGTGTGTATTGTGTTGTATGTGACAAGCCACCCCTGGACCTACACAATGAGAGGGTTGAGTTACAAGCACTTACCAGTTTAACATTTGAATTGATCGTCTGCTCAACAGTATTAACGTTTGGTCATGTTAGCCATGTATAGAATGTGGAAGTAGTCTGGCTGGTGTAGTGGTAATGCCGCAGCCTCCAGTACACGTCTACGGTGTCGGCATACAGTAGGTTTAAACCCCGGCCTACTGCCTTTTGACACGACGTCTATCTTTCCACGCTGTTATCCTCGTTGTCTGTTCAATAAAGTCTGAAAATACCCTACATATAATACACGTGCCCTATAGGAGGGGACGTGGTGAATGGGAACTCAGCTTGAAGTTGAAGAGCTATTTTAGAAACTTTGTAAATATCTGGGTCACACACACACACCCGCACACATACCTAATGCTAAATACTGGTGCCCTGAAGAGCTGTTCTCTGTTCTGCTGCTAAGCCCTTGGAACATTATGGAGAGGGAGAGAGGGCGAGGTAGCGAAAGGAGAAAAAGAGAGAGACAGTAGAGAGGAAAGGGGGAAGACAGAGAGAAGAGGGGAAGACTGGGAGAGAAAGAGGAGAAGGATAGAGAGCAGAGAGAGAGAGGGAGTTTAGAGGGTGATATAAAGAGAAAAGAGACTAGAGGGGGAGGAAAGAAGAAAGTAGGAAAGAGGAAGAACGACAGAGAATGATAGAGGGGGAGGGAGAGAGAAAGAGAGCAAGAGAGAAAGAGAGGCTTGTTGTTTGTGTGTTTGTGTTGCCTGTCAGTCAAGCCGTAGGAAGTCCCCTTCTCCTCCTGAATTATGGAATGGATCCTGACAGGCAGATAGAGCTGCTGCTGCTGATAACCATACATAGATTGTGTCCCAAATGGCACCCTATTCCATATATAGTGCACTACTTTTATATAGTGCACTACTTTTGGTATGGGCCCTGGGCAAAAGTAGTGCACTATATATGTCGGGAAAAGGGTGACATTTAGGACGCAGCCAGAGGACAGAGGATAGTGGTGGTGTCACATCAACACCCTTCCCCTCTGTCTCGGTCCCACTGAATGGGACCTGGATATTGAGATTGGTTCCTCCCAATATAAAGAAAAATAGGTGAGAGAGAGTAGACTACCCTCTGTCTGTCTGTCTGTCTGTCTGTCTGTCTGTCTGTCTGTCTGTCTGTCTGTCTGTCTGTCTGTCTGTCTGTCTGTCTGTCTGTCTGTCTGTCTGTCTGTCTGTCTGTCTGTCTGTCTGTCTGTCTGTCTGTCTGTCTGTCTGTCTGTCTGTGTCTCTATCTGTGTCTCTGTCTGTGTGTCTTTGTCCAACTAAACAGGATTTTGTTGAACTGCGAGGAGAAAAAAATAGGGATAGAAAGAGAGGGAAGGACAGAAAGAGAGAGGGAGATCATATGAAATGGAATAGAAAGAGAGAGGGAGATCATATGAAATGGAGTAGAAAGAGAGAGGGAGATCATATGAAATGGAGTAGAAAGAGAGAGGGAGATCATATGAAATGGAATAGAAAGAGAGAGGGAGATCATATGAAATGGAATAGAAAAAGAGGGAGATTTGAAATGGAGTAGAAAGAGAGGGAGATCATATGAAATGGAGTAGAAAGAGAGAGGGAGATCATATGAAATGGAGTAGAAAGAGAGAGGAAAATCATATGAAATGGAATAGAAAGAGAGAGGGAGATCATATGAAATGGAGTAGAAAGAGAGAGGGAGATCATATGAAATGGAATAGAAAGAGAGAGGGAGATCATATGAAATGGAGTAGAAAGAGAGAGGGAGATCATATGAAATGGAATAGAAAGAGAGAGGGAGATAATATGAAATGGAATAGAAAGAGAGAGGGAGATCATATGAAATGGAGTAGAAAGAGAGAGGGAGATCATATGAAATGGAGTAGAAAGAGAGAGATGGAAGGGGAGAAATGGTCTGGACTATAACCTAGATTCTCCACAAAGCGACCGGGAAGTCTGCCCAGGCAGGAATGAAAGAGAGAATAAAAGAAGGATGAGAGAGAAGGAAGAGCAAGAGAGAGTGTGGGTAGGAAGCTAAATCGTCATGGTAACACTAGGACTGGTTTGTGAGACTCTATGCCATGTACAGTTGAAGTCGGAAGTTTACATAGACCTTAGCCAAACGCATTTAAACTCAGTTTTTCACAATTTCTATCATTTAATCTTGTAAAAATTCCCTGTCTTAGGTCAGTTAGGATCACCACTTTATTTTAAGAATGTGAAATGTCAAAATAATATTAGACAGAATGATTTATTTGGGCTTATATTTCTTCCATCACATTCCCAGTGGGTCAGAAATGTACATACACTCAAATAGTATTTGGTAGCATTGCCTTTAAATTGTTTAACTTGGGTCAAACGTTTCGGGTAGAATTCCACAAGTTTTCCACAATAAGTTGGGTGAATTTTGGCCCATTCCTCCTGACAGAGCTGGTGTAACTGAGTCAGGTTTGTAGGCCTCCTTGCTTGAACACACTTTTTCAGTTCTGCCCACAAATTTTCTATAGGATTGCGGTCAGGGCTATACCTTGACTTTGTTGTCCTTAAGCCATTTTGCCACAACTTTGGAAGTATGCTTGAGGTCATTGACCCATTTGCAAACAAGCTTTAATTTCCTGACTGATGTCTTGAGATGTTGCTTCAGTATATCCACTTAATTTTCGTTCTCATGATGCCATGTATATTGTGAAGTGCACCAGTCCCTCCTGCAGCAAAGCACCCCCACAACATGATGCTGCCACCCCCATGCTTCACGGTTGGGATGGTGTTCTTCGGCTTGCAAGCCTCCCCCTTTTTCCTCCAAACATAACGATGGTCATTATGGCCAAACAGTTCTATTTTTGTTTCATCAGACCAGAGGACATTTCTCCAAAAAGTACGATCTTTGTCCCCATGTGCAGTTGCAAACTGTAGTCTGGCTTTTTTTGTGGTGATTTTGGAGCAGTGGCTTCTTCCTTGCTGAGCGGCCTTTCAGGTTATGCCGATATAGGACTTGTTTTACTGTGGATATAAATACTTTCCTCCAGCATCTTCACAAGGTCCTTTGCTGGAGTTCTGGGATTGATTTGCACTTTTTGCACCAAAGTACGTTCATCTCTAGGAGACAGAACGCGTCTCCTTCCTGAGCGGTATGACGGCTGCGTGGTCCCATGGTGTTTATACTTGCGTACTATTGTTTGTACAGATGAACGTGGTACCTTCAGGTGTTTGTAAATTGCTCCCAAGGATGAACCAGACTTGTGCAGGTCTACATTTTTTTTCTGAGGTCTTGGCTGATTTCTTTTGATTTTCCAATGATGTCAAGCAAATAAGCACTGAGTTTGAAGGTAGGCCTTGAAATACATCCACTGGTACACCTCCAATTGACTCAAATGATGTCAATTAGCCTTAATCAGAAGCTTCTAAAGCCATGACATCATTTTTGGGAATTTTCCAAGCTGTTTAAAGGCACAGTAAACTTAGTGTACGTAAACTTCTGACCAACTGGAATTGTGATACAGTGAATTATAGGGGCGGCAGGGTAGCCTAGAGGGGTAGCCTAGAGGTTAGAGCGTTGGACTAGTAACCGAAAGGTTGCAAGTTCAAATCCCCGAGCTGAAAAGGTACAAATCTGTCGTTCTGCCTCTGAACAGGCAGTTAACCCACTGTTCCTAGGCTGTCATTGAAAACAAGAATTTGCCTAGTAAATAAAGGTAAAAAAAATAAAAAATAAATTAATTTTTTTAAAGTGAAATAATCTGTCTGTAAACAATTGTGGGAAAAATGACTTGTGTCATGCACAAAGTAGATGTCCTAACCGACTTGCCAAAACTATAGTTTGTTAACAAGACATTTGTGGGGTGGTTCAAAAACTAGTTTTAATTACTCCAGTCTAAGTGAATGTAAACTTCTGACTTCAACTGTATGTTATTACAAACGTTTTTATATAGAATATATAAGGCACTAACTGTATGCATCGGGACCCCATCACACACACGCACGCACGCACGCACACACACACACACACACACACACACACACGCATGCATGTGTATACCGTGAGATGACGATGTGTAACGAACAATAGGGAAATATCAAATCAAAGTTCATTGTTGTCACTTGCATAGGTTTGCAGATGCTAATAATAACTAGCAATACAAAACAATATGCACAGAATCCCAAAAAGTACAGGTTTGTGTCAAGAACTGCAGCGCTACTGGGTTTTTCACACTCAACAGTTTCCTGTGTGTATCAAAAATGGTCCACCACCCAAAGGACATCCAGCCAACTTGACACAACTGTGGGAAGCATTGGAGTCAACATGGGCCAGCATCCCTGTGGAACACTTTGTTTACATTTATTTTATTTATTTATTTATTTTGGCATGGGTGTGTGCTATACCACTGCTTATAGTGGTATATGTGTTGATCTGTTCTAAGTTAAGTATATCTATAAGGAAAATAAGATGTGTCAAATAAATGACACCCAGCTTTGGATTTGGTTTGATGACTTGCTAGCTAGGTGGCTACATGTCAAGATCAAGCTTCTAGGTTACAGCAGAGACATTCAATCCCTTCCTGGATCAAGGTCCCTGTTGCCTAAATTGTTTGGTGCGTTAAAAAAACAGATATAATAATAATTTGGGTTGAAATAGCACCCCTTGTGTGCACCTCCGGTAATACCGTATGCTCCGGTATGGTACAGAAACGGTACGACGGTATGAATATCTGCATACCGCCCAACCCTACCGCTGCCCATCATCATTATCTTATAAAATCATTATAAAATCTCTATATCACTTATTAACCTCTCCCCTCGTCTCTCCATCCTCCATTCTCCTCCTCTATTGTAAACGGCTGTGACTCCTGAACACGCTCCACTGTTGGACATGAGAAAGCTCTTCTGCTCCACTTACCAACCGTGAGATTTGACAGATCTACCAGCAGTCACAAGCACCAACACACACACACTCACTCACACACTGATACAGTATACACACACACACAGTTCACACATAGACTCTCTCTCTCTCTCTCTCTCTCTCACACACACACACACACACACACACACACACACACACACACAAACACATATACACACTTCAAAGGAAAACACAGCAATGTGATCCTCTCTGAAGGAGAAGACAGCCAGTATCAGTCATCGTTGGTCACCCTCATCTATCATCTTCTCTCTCTCTCTGTCTCCCCCCTCTCTCTCTCTCTCTCTGTCTGTCTCTCTCTCTCTCCTCCCTCATTTTTCTTCATCTTCATCTCTCTCTCTGTCTCTGTCTCTCTCCTCCCTCATTTTTCTTCATCTTCATCTCTCTCTCTCTGTCTCTGTCTCTCTCTCTCTCCTCCCTCATTTTTCTTCATCTTCATCTCTCTCTCTATCTCCCTCTCATTTCCTCCATCCCTTCCTGCTACTCTTGAAAGTCAGCAGGAAGGAGCAGGTCCATCTTGGGTTCATTTGATCTGTTCTAACTAGTGTTTCACATCTGTCTGTCAGTCCTCTCTTCACTTCTCATCTTCTGATCTAAAGCTCCACGTTGGAGTCCAGCAGTGTCTCCGAGTGTCACAGACAGCAGAATACCAGTATTTGTAGGTTCTACTCCTCTGTGAGTGCCAGTTATGTAAACTCATTGTCACCAGTATGTATGTCTTGTGGCAGCAGCCGTTCACATGAATCCACAAAGGGCCCAACATTGCAAGCAAACCTCAGTGTGTGTGTGTCTGTGCGTATTCATGCCCATAGGCCTGTGCAGCGGTGTGTTTGTGTGTGTATGCCTGGTACTGTATGTGTGTGTGTGTCGTGTGTGTGTGTGTGTGTGTGTGTATGTGTGTGTGTACTTGTGCATGTTAATAATGTAAAGGCTCCTGGTTAGAGGATGTGCCATAGCTGACTGTTTAAAATGTGTTATTATGTATAAATGATGTTTCCCCTCCCTTTATACTGCTGTAGTAGAACACTGGTATCTCACCTGTAAAAAGACACACACTACAGACTAACACTAAACACTAACCATCACCACTAACATGAGGCCTAGAGGCTAACACTGAACCAAACGTGGTGAATGCTCAGTCACTTAACATGTGTTGTGTGTGTTAATATTGAAGTGAGGCCTGTGTGAAGTCCATTACAGTCCATTATAAGACGGGTAGCGATGTTGGTTCTGTTAATTAGGGTTGCCATATTGGGTTGATTTCAAGCCTCGACTCATCTAATGGGTTTCCATTGAGTTGTATTGATGTTTGACGGTACACTAGAATCGCGCCTGTGGTGAGATCCTGAGGTTACAGGGTTTTCCTCCAACTGTGCATCCAGTCCCTGTCGGGAATCAGAATCCATATTTGGATTAAAAGGTTCAAAGTGCAACAGAGTAGGAGCACAAGAGAGCACAATGACATTACACATAACCCCCACTCCACATCCAAACAAATAGACCCCGTGTTCACAAAAGGTTTTACACCATAGCTGTTTTACACCATAGCTGTTTTACACCATAGCTGTTTTACACCATAGCTGTTTTACACCATAGCTGTTTTACACCATAGCTGTTCTACACCATAGCTGTTCTACACCATAGCTGTTTTACACCATAGCTGTTCTACACCATAGCTGTTTTACACCATAACTGTTTTACACCATAACTGTTTTACACCATAGCGGTTTTACACCATAGCTGTTTTACACCATAGCTGTTTTACACCATAGCTGTTTTACACCATAACTGTTTTACACCATAGCTGTTTTACACCATAACTGTTTTACACCATAACTGTTTTACACCATAGCTGTTTTACACCATAGCTGTTTTACACCATAACTGTTTTACACCATAACTGTTTTACACCATAGCTGTTTTACACCATAGCTGTTTTACACCATAGCGGTTTTACACCATAGCTGTTTTACACCATAACTGTTTTACACCATAGCTGTTTTACACCATAACTGTTTTACACCATAGCTGTTTTACACCATAGCTGTTTTACACCATAGCTGTTTTACACCATAGCGGTTTTACACCATAGCTGTTTTACACCATAGCTGTTTTACACCATAGCTGTTTTACACCATAGCTGTTCTACACCATAACTGTTTTACACCATAGCTGTTTTACACCATAACTGTTCTACACCATAGCGGTTTTACACCATAGCTGTTTTACACCATAGCTGTTTTACACCATAGCTGTTTTACACCATAGCTGTTTTACACCATAACTGTTTTACACCATAGCTGTTTTACACCATAGCTGTTCTACACCATAGCTGTTCTCCATTTACCTCTCTGTTTCCCATAGTTATACCGCTGTCCTCACATCCCTGCTTCACCACTCACTTCCTCACATCCCTGCTTCACCACTCACTTCCTCACATCCCTGCTTCCCCACTCACT